>NC_087090.1:10042500-10342727 GCF_963855985.1 Ostrinia nubilalis
TGGCCTCCCCCTATGGCCTCCCCCTATGGCCTCCGCTTATGGCCTCCTCCTATGGCCTCCCCCAATGATTTTCCGGTTGGTAGCCTGCATGGCGCCTTCCTGCTACTATTTGTACCTTTTTTGTAGTTAGTGAGTAGTTTTGTAAAGTACATACGACTGCACATCAAGTTCAACACTGCAGTATCTTGTGTAGTTGTAATAAGGGTTATTTTACAACAAAAATGTACAGTCTGATGAGCACCGTACAACAGTATAAGGACTGAAATTTCACAGGTCAGCGGGTTACTTAAATATCGGATTGAAATTAATGTTGCACTTATGAATGAATGAATTCTAATATCTAATAAATCAAATTTATGTAATATTTATGTTTAAATGAATAGAGTTTTACTCGTATTTAATCTATTTTTATACATATATTTATTTCATAGGACAACCAACAAGACACACTAAAACAATCTTTACAAAGTTTTTTTTAAGTTATCTAAGTGCTGCCTTAATATTAGGTGACATAATATAATCATCAAAATTAAATTACTCAATACGACATCAGAGCACATATTTAATTGATAAAATTCAATCGAACTCAAGCTGTCTGAAGGAACCTTCGACCCCGAACATATTTTCAGCGGTTTTGGGCGACCCTGGCCGCAAGTGCTCATCTGTCCCATACTGCAGATCTTCGTCTAGCCAACTTCTATATTCTTGAATCTTCTTAATCCAGTAATCTGTAAAGATGAGAACAGTGTCAACTTTCATCACATCGGATTACTATACAAAATCAAAAATCTAGCACCCGTTGAAACATAAGAGTGCGGGCAAAACCGTAATAGCACACCACACATTTCACCCGTACTCTTGCTTTTTCATGTGCCATATTCAGGTAGGGTAAAGTCCCCTTTTGTGGCCACTGTATCTTTGTTGGCCACAATTAATTTACTATCAAAAATATTGTAAAATTAAAATTATTTCATAAATGGTTAAGACTGGACACTGAAAATACTCTATGAAAATACTTAATTTTGTAATTTTATAATGCTTCATATATTAAAAAGTGAAGTGGCCAAAACCGGTACTTCTGCCCTAAAATCCTATCCAATAGGACCCCAGAAAACACCTCAAAATAATAATTTATTTAGGTTTTCTTATTGTTATCCTCCAAAACAAATAAACCCTACCTATAATTTCATCGACGGTTCCTCCATTGCCACCATATTCCACTGGCATTATTTCTTTGGGAACATAATCAAACAATTCTTCCTTATTTTTGTGAATGTAGATCTGTGGATAATAAGACGATTAGATAGAGTACGTTTAGGATATTTAATTTAAAAAACTTCATTTATACATACTCTATTTTTGTGTTTTTCACTTAAAATTTTCTTGCCCATATTAAAAACTGTCTCAAACCCCGGCGGAGTACACAAATAATGAGCACTTTTCACACGAAGAGGAGATGCGTCCTGTTAATAAAAAAAAAAGTTTTTTAAGTTTACAATTTATTTAGCCTTTTGCAAAGTTTGAGGAAAGCCGCCTATTGAAACAATGCAGGCCATATTCTTTTCTTTAAAAAATTAAATAATAAAATGTATTAGATAACATTCTTGGCAAGTTATTTTTATAAATAATTTACTCCTATTAATTTACCTATACAAGTTTATATTTGCCTCCTGACCGACCACATTGAGAGAGGAGAGTACTCGCGCTATAATTATTAACTAATTGTGCCAATGTACTATGGGCTTAGTGTGAGTTTACATGAAACATCCTCACTAGTGAGCGCCTAAAAACTGACATTAAATGTATGAGGGATTGTACAGCGCCCCTAGCGGAAACTTTCAAGAACTAAAATGTTCATATATTTTTTTAACACGCTCACTAGTGAGGACGTTTGATGTAAACTCACATTCGGCCCTCTGTTATGCCTAAGTTAGACTGTGGGAGAGATATTGATAAAAAAAATATACTTGTTCTAGCACCACCATCTTCTTCATCTGCGTAGGCGTCATCTGCACGAAGTGGGCGAGCGTAGCTCCCTCCAAGTCCACCACGTTGATAGCTCCCGCCACCACAAAGGCGTCGTCTTCCAAGTAAAGAATCTGAGATAGAAACACTGACCTCTATACACACTGGACAGGCTATCTCATACAAATGACAGCTAATTTTGTATGCCAATTAGAAGCGCCACTACGATTGTCCCGAGATCTAATTTTGACGTCCATTGTATGGATTCTATGGATTAAATGAGAAAGAAAATCACTAATTTTAGTTCCATGGATAATCGTATCTGCAGTATGGCCAACAGCGCCAAAATGGCGAAACTCAAATAGGCACAAAAATATTATGACAGCAGCCAATCCAGTGTGTATAGAGGTCAGTGGATAAAAATAATTAAGTAGAAATCAGCTTTTGCCCGCGGTTTCGCCCACGTGAAATTCAGTTTGTCACATATCATTGTGAATTATAGCCTACCTAATATTGTGGACAACCACTCACTTGCTTTATAACCAGTGACACTGATAGAAACTCATTGAGTGAGAACCTCTCCGGATCATATTGGCTGGCTCTGACCAACGTCACTCTTTGTCCAGCGGGTCCAACGGTTTTTGGCAGTATTAGAACAACCCTGGAATAAAAATATGTTCATTATTTAATTACGGCAGTTATTCCTTTAGACCACTGATTTTTAGTTGGCCGATAGTTGGGCCCGATTTTAATTTGTATGAAGAATCGGTCTAATCAAATCGGTGTAATGTGCGCAATTCCATACATGCCCATACTGATCAACTGCCCAACTAAACTGTCGGCCGACGAAAAATCGATGGTCTGCGCCTAAACTGCTTAGACATTATGTCAATAGAGCGTTATAGTACATACTTTTACACTTTCTGCCGAATACGAGTAGATTTACTCGTAACTCTGATTTAAGGTACACAACTATACAGTGTTTTAGTTACTGGTTTTAATAAATGAGGAGGTATAGGAATAGCAAATATAGAGTTAATATAATACCCCTCAATACATATTTATATAAAGTAGGTAAGCTGATAAAAAATATGGAGCGCTCTACCTTTGCAAGGAACTTTTATAAGGTGGTTATAATAAAAATGATTCCTTTCTTTTAGTATGGGGACTTTCAGTTTTCTTCTTTCAATAAGTTTTCTCTGCGATAAATCATTTAGTTACGAGGAAATTACGTTTCTACATGATACCTATCTTGGTGCGTTCTGTGTGGTTCTATGCAAATAATGTAACTGTTAGTAAAAAAAATTTCAAGACGTTAACTACATAATGTATATGTTAATACATACCCTGCTTTTATAAGCTCTATGAACTTTTGGTCCGTGTGCTTGGGCAAGTAAAATTCGGGAGCAGTACTTCTTAATGAATAATACAGATCAATTTTTTCCTTCGCCCTTTCTATACTATGTTTACAGCCTCTAAGAAAGGCAGCAAGCCACTGGTCGTCTGAAAAAATAAATATTCGCCGTAAACAAGAAAAATAATCATGAAAATGTTTACGAAAATCTCTATCTAATTGAACAGAAAGAACTTAATTTAGCATTGAAATAATCTCATCGATTGACTTTCAGAACATAACACGAAACAAGTATAATATAAACCAAATAACAGCTTGCAGCGAGGTTCAGGTGAAACACAGCTCCCAAGGTGTCCCAACACTCAACTTCAAGCTGGCGCTGGGCGAATTGAACTCAGTTTACTAATAAATGAATTCTAAAATACTAAAAATCTAACTAACTCATTTTAGACCTTTAATGTAGAATATGTCTTGAAATTAGCGGTTCAAGCTACCTGCCCAATGCCCAATCTATAGTAACTCTACATACCTGTTCTAGCCCGCAGATACGGCTGCTTATCAATCCAGTCCTTCAAGTGGTCGATGCCGTCCTGCAATCGCTTCGGGTCCTCAGTCAGCTCTGACTTGGCCTTTTCTGCCAAGTCAGGGGGCAGGGGTCGTACAGGCATGTTTTCTATCAACTAACAACACAATATTTTGTCACGCAAACGGTTTAGTAATTTTATTTTGTTATACAGTCTGATGCTCTAACGCTTTAGGGATTGAGTGAATCGGGGTTCCAATTATCGTAATTAAGAAGCAGTCTCTGATTTCATCGTAACGCGAAATAATCACGTAGAATTCAACGTAATGGATCACTAAGCAGAAGATTAATAGCGTTATAGCTCTATGGTTTCAATCGGTTAATAATTCGGTAATTTGTCAAAAAAGTAATTTAATTACTTAGATAAATACTGGATCATTCAACGTCTTTTTAGATGAGCACAGCACAATATACATATGGTTTTAAATGTTTACAGATATGAAATTCCCTTACCTTTCTATTGCCAACACACGACAAGGAAACAGTAGTTGCAGCGGGGCTCTGAGCTCGTTGCACGCGTTGCACCAACCAACTTGGCTAAGAACGGAATCGCTCACTCGAAACGCGTTGCCGACATTGCGGTATTAAGGACTAGGTGCATACCGTCTTACCTCATCCATGTCCATTGCTGAATCTCATTGATAGTTATCCTTTATAACAATATAAACACAGCTATAGCACTGTTTCATCTTAAACTTTAGAAAGGGAAATTCTTTATAGACATTGTAAAAACAGCGAATTAAACCAGACACCAGTAAGTTTAACATTACGTATGTTACCAGTGAACTCGGGATCTTGCTATATAGCTTGACCATTATATTTAAAGCAGTCCAATAAAATTAAGAGGTTCTAAGCTAATTGTCCAGAAAACATTTTCAAGTTACAATTGGTAGTTCTAGCACAGCAATTCAATACTATATCTTATTTGTTATTAAAGTATTATAATTTCATCCTCTCGTGTCTACTTAAAACAATGACAAATTATCCACCGGTTTCTTTAATAACTTACGTACATTTATGCTTTTTATTATTATAGACCTAGCGATAAACGATTTTATTGTATTAAAAGATAGCCAACAGCTAATAAATATTATCTATACACAACTACGAAATTCAATGAAATATCAAAATACTCATTTAAATACGAAATCCTAAAAAAGACAGTAGGAACCTACTTCTGGAAATAAATGAAAACAAGTAAAGTAAACTTAAAATATTTATTGTATAAAAATATAAAATTTTAAATCGAGATAATCCTTTATTTTGTTTCATATTTAGATGATGTTTAAAATACCAAAAAGGACATTGAAAAACTGCACTTTTATCTTAGCCATAAAGCAATATTGAAAACTTCAAAAACCTATCGGTTTACAAATTCTTTTCAACATTTACTTTTTAAAAGTAAAAGTAATTTATTATTTACATACAGGCTTTTAAAAAGCACACATCATAGGCTAGACTTTTTAAATTAATTTAACATGGCAGAAATTTTAATATTTATATTTATTAAAACTTTATGGAGCTGATGTCTAAGTTAATATTGCCATGAATTTGAGTGTGTGATAGGTATAAAGAATAATAAACTAATCGAATTCTAGCTGCCTAAAGGATCCTTCGATTCCAAACATATCTTCAGCCGTCTTCGGTTTACCGGGACGCTTGCTTTCATCGGTACCGAACTGCATATCTTCCTCCAACCAATCTTTGTACTCCACATACTTCTTTTTCCAGTAGTCTGAAACAAAGAAAGCGTAAAAAACATTAGTACTAGCTTTTGCCCGTGGCTTCCCTTGCGTGAATTTCGGATCGTCACAGAAAGCCTACATTTACGTAGGAATAATGTAACTTTCTATTTCCAACTTAAGAGTTCGATTCGTTCCAGAGTTTACTTACTATAAACAAAAATGTTTTCGGTTTTTTATATAACCTATGACACTCAGCAATAATGTGGCTTTCTAGTGGTGAAAGAATTTTTAAAATCGGTTCAGTAGATCCCGAGATTACCCCTTGCAATTTAACAAGTATACAAACACACAAACTTTACCTCTTTATAATATTAGTTAGAAAAGATATTTAGGCTGGGCTGCACCATCTTACTTTGACTTTAATAAACGTCAAAAATCTGTCAAACTCCATACAAGAAGCACCGGTTATTGTTATTGTTCCGGTTAAAATAAGGTGTACAACTCAGCCTAAAACTTAGTCCGATCATATTAATTTAAATCTTTTTTATTATTATTTTCATTATTGGGAAAACACAAAGATATATTATAATACTGGTAGCATACAATTTCTTTCAATCATACCTGCAATTTCTTTGATAGTGCCCGCAGTGCCTCCATACTCGGCAGGCAAGTACTCTTTAGGAATAGTCTTGTAGAGTTCTTCATAACTCGAGTGAAACGCTATCTGTTGAATTAAAAATGTTAATCATAATTTTTATCGATCGAAAGAGTAATCTCTTCCAGAGAACATGAGGAGAAGATAATTGTTTAAAATAATATTCGACTAAAACATGTGATAAATACAATATTTTGCTTTACCCTAGGTTTTATGTATTTTGCATGTGGTTATAAACAAATAAATCATAAATATCTAGTATAATTTACTTACTCTACTTCGATTTTTTTCATTAAGGAACGCTTTGAAAGTGTTGAATATGGTTGTGAAAAATGATGGTGAGTTCACATAGTGGAACCCTTTCATTCGAATAGGCGCAGCATCCTGAAAAAAGCCAAACATAATTTGTTACATGGTTTTAAATTTTCAAAGTGCCTTTAACAAAGTTTCGAACCTTAGACGCGAAATAGTATAATATTAAACAAATTTAAAAGCTTAGTCAAATATTTTATTCATCATCATTTCATCCTATTCCATTTATTGTTCCAAAGCAGTGTTAAGGTTAAAGTAATACTGCATGACAGGTGTAAAACGCTTTTTAAAAGCTTACTTATTTGCAAAAGGTAAATATGACTTGTTAAATCTTTTGTCAGTTTTTCGACAAATGTGACGGGCCCATACCCATAGCATTGAAATATTTTGTTAAATGCCGCAAATCACTAAATAAAACTATTCTTTAAAGCTGAATTCCACGATATCATGGTCTTCATCATGTGACTCTACCTGTGAAAATACAGTCATTTTCTTCATCTGCATTGGTGACATTTGCATAAAGTGCGCCATAGTTGCTCCTTCGAGATCCATTATAGATGTGCCTCCCGCAACGACATAATTGTCATTTTCTAAAAGTAATATCTGTAAATAAATATTTAATGTTCAAATTTTTTGTATTCCCTTTAACTGTAAAAAAAATAACCAACAATGTCCACACTTAGGCTGAGTTGCACCACCTAACTTTGACCGTAACTATAACGATAACCGGTGTTTTTTATATGGACTATGACAGATTTATAAAGTTTGTCAAAGTTAAAGTAAGATGGTGCAACTCAGCCTTAAAAAGTAAGAACTGAACTTGACACCTGCTATTTGACATGTGCACGTGAAAGAAAGCCAAGTTGTAGTGTACAGATGGTAGTGGGTGGTAGGATCATACCTTTTGCATGATACCAGAACAAGCCATGATGTCCATCATCGAGTATTTGCTCGGGTCGTAGACGCCGGGCCGGATTATAGCGATCAGGGGCGACGCGGGACCCGGAGGCTTGGGAATTATTATCATAGGACTGTGGGCAAATAAAAAGAAACATTAATGTATTAGTAACTATAAATCAGAGATTCATTATGAGACTTTAAGGAACAATAATTATAAAAAATTGACAATAGCTCATCTCTTAATATTTAATTCGAAAGAAGCATAAAACTACTATACCACCATTTTTATAAACTTGATAGGTACCTACTAGCTTTTGCCCGTAGCTTCGCCCGCGTGAATTTCGGTATGAGTCACAGAATGTTTCTATTCAACAACCAATTATTGTGTAATCGTAGGTTTGCACCTGATCCGATCTTAGTTCTTAGCATTTTTAGTTAAAATAATTTATTTTCTAGTATGCGTGTTTCTCTTGTTGGTTCAAAATAAATAAATAATATAAAAACCCTTACGAGATATCAAGTATTTCGTAAAATAGTGCATCGCTTGGCTTGTTGAAGAACTCCGGGGCGGCAGAACGCATTGTGTAGTAGAGATCCAACTTCTCCTTGGCTCTCTCCAGGCTGTACTTGCAGCCTCGTAGGAACACAACCAGCCATTGGTCATCTGGAAATAGAACATTTGATGCAGCATTCATTAAAAGAAGATAAGTCAATTATAATAACGTGGCTCCATTTTGGTACACAACAATGTATTTTCTAGGTATCTGCTTAACTTTAATACTCTATCTAGCCTTCTCTAAAATTATAATGTACCTACCTGTACATATTAAATATGGTTGCAGACATTTTTTATTTCAAGTAATATTACTGAATCATTTTTTTTTTTGTTTTATTTATTGTGATAATAAATCATTATTGACCCTATATTCTATAGTTTTAAAAGACTCTAACTCGGTTAAATAAAAGTCAAAAGTCCATCTTTTATAATTATTATTAAAGATTTTGTTTTTATATCAAAGTTATCAGATAAAGTACGTTACGGCCTAATTTGAAGCATCAAGGACACCATTATCATGTACCACATATTATCCAATTTTACTTCCTAGTACAAGGTTTATTTGAATTTATGTATCGCCATAATTTCACGTCCGTTTGCCAGAAAAAGGGTAGCGAAGTGATAACGTCAAAAAAAATATAAAAACAAGCTTTTAGTCCAAAATTTTTCATTTTATTAGGACAAAACTAACGAGCCCAAACTCGACAGAGTTTCGTTTCGTCAGAGAGTTCCTATGGTCACGGATTGCAAGACCCATTTCCTGCAAGTTAAATAAAGAGTAGATTGTTGTTGGAAAAGAGACATTTGAATGTAGAAAGAAAATAATAGGAAAAGTGCAGAAAGGAGATAAAGATAAAAGAAGATAAATTATTTTGCACAAGACCGCTAATCGGCTATTTTCCACAATTGAAACTTCATGTATTATATTTAGCGATAAGTACGAAGTTCTCCTGGCCAGCTAGTCACTTATATTTACCTGTCCTTGCCCTCAAATGAGGTTGTTTGGCTATCCAGTCCTTCAGATGCTGTATATCACTCTCGATCCTCTTGGGATCTTCATTCAGCTCCACCCGAGCTTTCTCGGCTAGTTCGGGAGTTAAGGGACGCACGGGCATCTTTCAGTACCTTTCCGACACCTCTCGAATGTAAACTAAGTACTTGCATTGCCCATTTTGTGTTTAGTGCTGCGATAGGTATAAATTATCTCTGATTAGCTATCTAATAATCCAGTACCTACTATTAATACACTAGTAACCTACCTCGGTTTTGCGCGGGTGTTAAAAAATTTTCAGGCTTAATAAATCGAAGTTACAATTAAAGAGAAATTGATATTATTTTTAATATTGATTTTTGTAATCTTTTGTTGGGGGTGACACCTATCCAATTTCAGTGGTTGTTTGATTGCATTATATTATGATCATTAGCTATAATAAATACTAAGCTGGTTTTCTATATTGAATCCTAATCCAAATCCGTCCGGCAACTGATTTCAATTTTTGGTTTGGTTTTCGATTTTTTTATTGTTTAAAAGACTATTTAGAAAGAAAGAAACATAACATATATTACGATGAACATCACTTAGTTAACAACAAAGAAAGTATACGGAAAAAAGGCAGAAATAGCACATAAATATTACAAGGAAATAAAAAGTGAACTGAGCAGTGCCACCCTGTAGCAACAGCGATGCTCCACTCAGCATAGGTATGCCGTGGCCCACGGTGGGGAAGGCCACGACACTGGTTTTCAGTGTGCCCCATATTTAAACAATAACCGCATCAAAAATTATGGATATATTGGTATTTGATCGAAAACAGATTCAGACAGTTGCAATCCGGATTTGGACACGGATTGTATATGGGAAGCGGGCGTTAGTCAAAAGACCCACTTAGCGTAGTTAGCGTACAGTCATTTACTACCGTTGTTTTTACTTATGTTACAACCACGATGACTTGATAATATTTTATCTCAAGATAAAATAGAGCCATAATATTAGTGGCACGTAAAAATACGTTTGTGTTCAAGATAGCAACAAAACATGTTTCTTTTACAAAATAGATTATATTGCAACTAAGTAGGTACCTAATATAACTGTATGTAAAATACCTGTTGTACCTACCACTATTTGTTATGTGTGCAATAAAGATTTTAAATAAATAAATAATATGCCTAAGATGTGTTGTCGTCCATACCGTGTGGCACTTTAGGGCCAGTAATCTATTATTATCTGTTAAGACGGTTTGCATTCAACGATATCTAAGGTAGCAACTGATTACTTGCAAATTTTGTCGTTCTTTATAGTAAATACTATCCTAGTCATAAACATATGCCGTTCACACACAACACGTACCGCATTTCATATGTACATTTTATGCAGAATATAAAAAAGTAGGGACGAAGTTTTCAGAGGGGAGTAACATGAAAAACGTACTTACCAAGTGCGCGTACCTACTCCTTTGCTTGTTATTAAATGTAGGTGATTAGAAATAATTGAACAGTTAAATAAAAATTAAGATTTTTAATAGAATCTTTATTAATGTGAACAGTTGTGTGTTTAACTACATAAGTAACATTAATATCGTGCAGCCCCGTGCAACTTATTCAAATCGTTCTCTTTCCTCGTTCGTCCAACCTTCTATTTTCTGTGCAGTCGTAGGTATATCTGCATAATTTATTAAGTAATTATATTAATCAAAATCTAATTGCCTAAAGGAGCCGTCGGACCCAAACATGGACTCCGCCGTCTTGGGCCTGCCAGGCCTCTTGGCCTCGTCACTGCGGAACTGAAGGTCCTCCTCCAACCACTCACTGTATCCCTCCACTCTCTTCTCCCAGTATTCTGGAAAATGGAAAGATAACACTTTTGTTAGACATTTGACAAAGAGTGCTGTGTTTCCTATAGGCATATTTAAACAGTGAGTTCAGGGAATGCTTCCAAGTTCCTTCAGAAAATCTTCCTCCAGATTCATCCTCACCATTCAAGGTTAGAGCCATATTACTTATCTAAATAATTCAACAAATATTGGAATTTGAAGTTAGGTCAAGTTCTTTAATGTAAAACGTCTATGTACCTATAATGTCTTTTACAGTGCCGCCTTCTCCACCGTACTCCGCTGGTAATACTTCCTTTGGAATATATTTGTATATCTCCTCATAATTTCTGTTGTGTACAAAGAGCTGAAAATATCAACAATAGTAGACATTAATACTACATGGTAGGTTACCTACATTAAATAAATTAGCTTTCTTTATTTAAACATATTATATAATCTAGTGCTGAACCTACTATGTAATCAACATGATGGTGACCTGAAATACGGGTTTTTCCTGAAACCTTTAATATCAGGCACCAGTCGCCCACACACAAGGTGCCACAAACTATTTATTACTGTAAGACACACTTTAATATTTATATGTGAGAGAAATAAGTTTTTTTTTTTGTTATTCAATACAGGATGATATGTATGAATACTAAAATATTGTGAGTACTAATGATGATGACATTGACTCAAACAAAATTGGGCACACCCAGACGATACTCACCCGATTTTTACTCTTTTCATTCAAAAGTGCTTTTATAGCATTCAAGAACATTTCGAATCCAGGCGGAACATTTATATAGTGGGTTCCTTTCATCCTGAAAGGATTGACGTCCTGGAAATTAATAGAATTATTTTCATAGATACTCTACTGTTATTTTAAACGAAATTAGCACTACTAATGTTACTGAAACTGACCATAAAAGATACGATAAAGTTTGGTATCATATCATAAATTCTTTATTGAGCCGAAGGCTCATGTTGTAGATATGGAAATTATTTAAACTGCAATTTAAATGGTGAATCGCCGCGAAAAAGTCTCTAGGTCTGATGTATTCTCAATCACTGCGGCTTAGATTTACTATAGTGCTTATTGGTAACTTTTGTGCTTAATACCAACATGCCACTATTCAAAGTATGACCATCAGTTTCAACATAAATGATCTTTGATGACAGCAACCAATACCTGTAAAGAGACAACCAATTTCTTCATCTGTATTGGCGTCATTTGCATGAAGTGACCCAACGTGACTCCCTCCAGGTCGAGCACTGCTCTGATTCCTGCCACTATGCAGTTGTCATCTTCCATTATGATGATCTGTCAAATGAATTTGCGCATTTATATGATTAACAAAAAGCTACATTAAGTAATTCATATTCTAAGGACAACTCTCAAATGAATGTGTCATTAAACTTGAAAAAAAAAACGAATTGCCTAAGGTGGCAATCGAAACCACGATTTTTCAAAAATAAATTATTTTCATCGAATCGAAAAACGTTGCCTTAAATCTCAGTACCTCGCACTGACTCCTACTAGACAGCCATTATAAGACGTACCTTTTGTAAAATATTGGACGCAGATATAATATCTGACACTGTGTATTTATTGGGATTGTACTTTCCAGGCCTCACTATCGCGACCCTCGGCTCCGCAGGGCCGGCCAACTTCGGCAAAATTAAGACAGCCCTGAAAAATATAACAGCCCGTTACAACCTGGTCAAGTTAACTGCGCACCTGGCTGCCGTGACGTCACATCGACGCTCTGGTATGGACGGGGAGAAAGCGAGGATGTGTGCAAGTGCGGGTGAGTGCGAGGGAGAGTCGCATCCAGCTAAGTGCGCAGATACAGATAACTTGACCGGGTTATAATGTCATTTCTGCTACCTTTACCAGATCACCTACATTACACGAATTCTCAAAGGCTCAGATTACTTATTTTCTATTGGAATCTATACTAATATTATAAATGCGAAAGTAACTCTGTCTGTCTGCCTGTCTCGCTTTCACGCCTAAACCACTGAACCGATTTTGATGAAATTAGGCATAGACATAGTTTGAGTCCCGGGAAAAAACATAGGATAGTTTTTATCCCGGTTTTTGAAACAGGGACGCGTGCGATACAGTTTTTCTGTGACAGACAAAATTCCACTACTTACCCCAAGCCTAGTATTTCATGAAACAAAGGATCTTTATGTTTGATCCGAAAGAGATCTGTCGCGGTGTTCCGTACTGTGTAGTGGAAATCTAGTTTTTCCTTGGCTCGTTCTAAGCTGAACTTACATCCTCTCAGAAACGCTGCCAACCACTGGTCATCTGAAGAAGAGAGTTAAAGTTCAATAAATTATTAAAATTAACTAATATTTTTACAACTAACACATAATAAAATTAAACTTATTGATTACTGAAAAATAAAAGTGTGTCCGCGAGGTAAAGAGGCGAGCATTAGCCAGCATTCAAATTTTTCGAAATTTTTATTATGTTGAAATAAATTAACCAGTAAATGAAGACAATTTTTATTTATCTTATAAAGTTGACCCTTCAACCTTATAAAAACACAGAGCTACACATATAATTACTTATATAATTTAATTATAACCACAGTCAATCTGGGTAACTTAAGCCATCAGTATAGCATTGGTCCATTTACCATTACCTTGTTTGACTCTATATACTTATTTGCTTAATAATTCTTTAAAACAGTATTTTAATATAGGGAGAATCATCACTTTTTATAGACATCGCTACAATAAGAGACTATCTCATAGATAAAGTCCATGATAGAACTTTTCTGTCAAATAAAGTTAATTCATCATCATCATCATTTCAGCCATAGGACGTCCACTGCTGAACATAGGCCTTCCCCAATGATTTCCACAATGGCCGGTTGGTGGCGGCCTGCATCCAGTGTCCAGTTAATTGCTAATTTATTTAGTTTTATCCACAACGAGGAAGCTCTTGGCCTGTATCTCACCTGATTGCTGGTTTATAACTGTAGAGAAAAGTAATTTTAGTACCTACATAGGTTGGTAGGTATATCAGGATAAAGTCATCAGTAACTTTATGATAGATGCATTTATTTATACTACAGTAAGTCAAATAAATATGTGTATGTTTATTGTTTATGTTCTGAAACTTAATTACGCCACACAAATTCAAGGTTTAAATACTAGTTAGCCATAATCAAAACTTACCTGTTCGGGCATGTATATGCGGTTGCTTGGCTATCCAATCTTTGATATGCTGTATAGCATTGTTCATTTTTATTTCATCTTCATTGAGTTCCAATCGGGCCTTTTCGGCCAATTCCGGACATAGCACACGAACACCCATTGTAGCTTCTAACAACTAAATGCAACAAATACTGTATCGTAGATGTCCTTCCCCGCTCATACACAAATGTATACAGCGACGCCAAAACCGATATTTGGTCGCTATCTTGATTATCCATATCTTTGGCTGATACACGTTTGTCTCAATAAGCGGATACTACATTCAAATTTTTGTACTTGCCGACAAAAGTAGAACATTCCATGAAGAAAACGATTCAGACAATGATGGTCATTGGTTTCACCTTAAAATAGCATTCCTTCTAAATAGCTTACGTTTTATGCTTCAACCGTAGTAGGTATTAACACAAATATTCTTGTATTAGTTGTTTATTTATTATTCAAAAGCTCGAGGTTGTGTGAAAACCCACAGATGACAAAAAAGGTAATTAAAAGAACAATTGTTTGGTACTTAGTACCTTTAATACAATGTATCATGTTCATACCTTAGATTAATAAAACCTAGATGGATAGTCTTCATACAAACGCTTCGTCAAGAGTGAGGCAAAAATCTTATGTCATTAGTGTCAATTTTGTTGGGGAGTGTAGACAGTGAAGGCGATTTTCCCGAAAGTAGGGAAATTTTTAATACGTTTTTAATTATTTTATAACTAACAAAAACAAAACGCATCATGTACTTACTTATTTATTGAATTCAAAGTACCTACCTAATTACAATAAGATAAATCGACTGAAAAGTCTCGATTTCATAAAAAAGGAAGTGTATTTGTACGGCGAACAATTGGGAAATAAATTTTCTTGTTACTGGTATCATTCCCGTATTTAATTTTTGAAAGCCAAATTCAAGCAAAATACGCGTCGAATCGTAGTACTTACTTATGAAATGTAACACTGGTCACTTTCTTTAGTTTTTCTGATGTATTTAGACACCCTTTCACAGCACAAACCGTCTTAATTAATTAAAAGTCGTCGGACGTGTTTACCAATTTTTCACTTTGACAGTTCATGTGACGTTTACGAGTAAGCCATTCTGGCTTACTAAAATCTGCCTCACCTTTCGTGCACTGACTATCTATCTAGGTTTTATTAATCTAAGGTTCATACATAATATATTAATACCTTGAACTAGAAAAAATTAGTACTAGGAATTCGATTACCTATTCAATGTTTAAACTAAAATTCTTATCATAGATATCAACGTTTTTCCTACGATCTTGAAAATTCAAACATCATAATATTATAATTTTCTATGAAACCGAATGACTATTCACAGAGGTAAGGTGGGTGTAAAGCTACTTATCACTTGACTCAAATAAAATTATATTTGTAGTTCAACCAAAAGTTATAACTAGTTAAATACTCAACTCATCAATAGCGATGACTGCTCATTTAGCTATGCTTAACTTTAACACTGAAATTACAAAATTCAAATATTTTATATCTGCACAATAACTGTTAGATTCATAGCTGATGTGACTGGTATTTTGCATACTGTGTGGTCTATAAATTATTTTATTATCTACTTCGTTCGTTAATTTCAGCCAAATGACGTCCACTACTGGACAAAGGCCCCCCCAAAGATTTTTATAACGACCGGTCCTGCTCTGCCCACATCCAGCCTATTCCCGCGACCTTCACCCCCATTATCTACTTAAACGAAATAAATGACTAAGCTCTAGGTATTAATCATACATTGATCATTGTTCTAGTCAAATTCGAGCTGCCTGAAGGACCCCTCGACGCCGAACATGCTCTCTGCCGTCCTAGGCTTGCCTGGCCTCTTGGACTCGTCAGTGCCGTACTTCAAGTCCTCTTCCAACCAATCGCTGTACTCCTCTACTTTCTTCTTCCAGTAATCTGCAAGTATTATACCTATTATAATAGTACCTACTACATGTAGAGTTCGATCTGTCATAGAAATACTTTATCGGGCCCTTTTTACCATAAAATGTAGCCAATGTTTTTTTTCAACGACCAAACTTGATCAACAAAATTGATTTTAGATTGTCGATGTTTGAACAGTCAAGATGTTCATACCAAATTTTTGGGTAAAATTAATTTATTTCATACCGACAATTTCTTGTATGGTCCCTGCATCACCCCCGTACTCTTTAGGTAAAACCTCCCTCGGGATACTTTTGTACATTTCATCATAATTTTTGTTATGGACATACAGCTGAAAAAAATATAGTTACAATCAAAATTAACTCTTAGGCTGAGTTGCACCACATTACTTTAACCGTAACTATAACCATAACCGGTGTTTTTTGTATGGAGTTTGACAAACTTGACGTTTGTTATAGTTAAAGTAAGATGGTGCAACTCAGCCTTAGAAAAAAGGGTTAGGGTAATGGGAGCGTTATTCGAATACTTACTCGTTTCTTATTCTTCTCATTGAGCAAACCTTTGATAGCGTTAAATATTGTCTCGAACCCTGCAGGAGTGTTTAAGTAGTGCGTCCCTTTCATTCGCAAAGGAAGAGCATCCTGAAACCATTTACTACATTTTATCCCCATAGGATAAAAGGAAGATTTTAGTGAATATGTATAATAATCAACTCAATAAATAGGTACTATCGACCGTACATCAGACTATTTTTGCACCAAATTGCTATCAAATATTGCATGATAATTTATGTTAATGATTCTAGGTCCATGGGACCATAAAGGTTTTGATTCCCATGTGAAATGTTAGAGAATAAGGTTCAAAAGGTCGTATGTTACTTTTCTTGTCAATTTCAAACCGACGGAAGGACAACAGAATTAACCTTAAGGGTTCCGTTTGGTACAGAACCCTAAAACAAAAATAATCATGTAATCCTAATTAGCTTTTAATTTACAGTGAAAGAACATTTTCAGGCAGGTATTTTGTTATAAGTAGGTCTACTGAAATACATAGGTACATAGATGCGTATTAAAACCAGAAAAGATTTTCAAGACAAAAATAGTAAGACACGGGTCATAACGCGACGTTTATTAATGAGTTACATTATGTACTCACGACTTGACGTTTCGACTGCTATGCTGCAGCCATGGTCACAAGCAGACACTATTTTAGTTGAAATGGAACACGAAAGTTTAAAATCTTAAATTTCAAGGCAGTTCATAGAAAAAAGACAATTCCCTACCCCTAATTTTCTTGTTTTGATTGAATAAACATACCTGACCCGACACCACCATTTTCTTCATTTGCAGAGGAGTCATTTGGAAAAAGTGTGCCATCGTAACTCCTTCCAAGTCTAGTATTGTTTGTAATCCCGTGACAACCAAATGGTCGTCTTCGAACAAAAGTATCTGTGGACAAGTAAACATGTACGTTGAAAAAGTCTTAAAATATTTTCCTTGTAACTCGTAAAGTCTAATTTCTTTACACTTCTCTAAAAATTTCTTTAAAAAATTGTATATTTATAGAACTTACTTTGATTAACACATAGGATACAGATAAAACGTCGCTAATAGAATATTTATCCGCATCATATCTTCCAGGGCTGATTATGCAGATTTTAGGGGACTTTGGTCCAGGTGCTTTGGGCAAAATTAAGTAACTCCTGCAAAATTATAGACATTCAAAACATTTTGTAGGAAAAAACGTCTTTATCTAATTGTAGTAAGGTAAGATATTATTTTCAATAGTTATAAATACGCTGTTCATTGTGGTGAAGTGCTTTTTGCGATTTCATTTTACTAACTTAGCCGCACTATTAATATTTATATTTTTACACTACATATCGATATAGCATGTTGCTTGTCACATACCCCAGTTCAAGGATTTCATTAAAAAGTGGATCTTTGTGATGGAGCCTGTATAGATCTGGAGCCGTTTTGCGAATCGCATAATAGAGATCCAGTTTTTCTTTAGTACGCTCTAAACTAAACTTGCATCCTCGGAGAAAAGCTATCAACCATTGATCGTCTAGAAATTAAAAATGCAGTCATTAATTACCAAAATATAATATCATTATACAATGCCCATACGGGCATAAAGCGAAATAAATCCTCCAAAATATATGTAATATACAGGATAATCCAATTTGAGTTCCAATCTTGCAATATAAAGTCGTGAATAATAGCGAATGTTTTGGTTGTTCTACGGAGTAACTGTCGGTTAGAACTGTGAAGCTCCGCATAGTCTGTGGCGTAGTCTTACTATCCTTTTAGAATTTTTATTTCTGTACAACATCTGAACAATCTCAACGCCTATGTTGTTGAAATTCACGAAAGCGAGTGAGTTTTACTGGTGGCTTTTAAAAAAATTGATAGACATTACACTATCGTTAGTTCACTCGCCTTCGTGAGTTGCAAGAACTATACTAAACGTTAAACTTAAAACACGTTTCATTTTTTTTTACTTTACAGTGCTGCAATAAAGAAAACTCGAATTGTATCACCCCATCACAGACAAAAGAAGACAATATACTAGGAGAATAATGATAAAAGAAAAAAACCTCGCTTATATTATAAAAATAAGTTACCTATCCTGGCGTTTAAGTGTGGCTGCTTAGCCAGCCAGTC
This sequence comes from Ostrinia nubilalis, assembly GCF_963855985.1. NCBI lineage: Eukaryota > Metazoa > Arthropoda > Insecta > Lepidoptera > Crambidae > Ostrinia > Ostrinia nubilalis. The sequence goes on from NC_087090.1 coordinate 10,061,126, forward strand.
TTTAAGATGTTGCAGATCCTCTTTCACCCTCTTTGGATCTTCGTTCAACTCCCCCTGTGCAACCGCTGCCAGTTCCGGGTTCAACTCACGTACCGACATTTTAAACTACAATAAACTCACTACAGCAAAAAGGTCGTAACAATAACTTATGCCAGAAGCAGAATAAAACGATATCGACTACACTATCACCGATAATGTTATCAATTTTAATTCTATAATGACCCGTATCACCAATCTGATATCGGGTAAATTGCAAATAAATACAAAGCATTAAATTGTTATGTAGGCTGGTACATAAATACTTTCGATCATTGCATTTTATTAATATACCAACTACATTTCAATCTTACTTGAAAGTGCCAATGTGACTGTACATTGGAAAATCCGTCAGATAAAATTGCATTCACATTGACATCAGTAAAAACCAACTGCATTGATTGATTTATTTTATTTATTAATATTTATATCATAAAACTGTTTACATTTGAAATGGTTAGCTGCAGTGCAGCATGTAGGTACCTAATTGGAGGACAAGTTCCGGCAGCTTTTTGGTGCCAAACAAAGTGCTCATCATTATACTTATACTTAGACTGAGTTGCACCACCTAACTTTGACAGTTACTATAACGATAACCGGTGTATTTTGTATGGAGTTTGACAGATTTTTGACGTTTGTCAAAGTTAAAGTAAGATGGTGCAACCCAGCCTTAATTTATACGGTAGTTTCACATGTTAATGTGAACCTATATCACAAATTCAGTGAGTTATAGAAGGATGGATACTCTGCCGGCAAGCCCTGTCCGAACATGTTCTCCGTCGTCCTCGGTCCCTCCGGCCTCAGGGCCTCGTCCGTGCCGAACTGGAGGTCCTCCTCCAGCCACTCACTGTATTCCTCTATCTTCGCACGCCAGTAATCTGCACCAAAACAAAATCATGTTATTTCTATAAACAACACCTATTTTTATTGGCTGTCAAACTGTAAAATCTGGATACATAGGAGTTGCAGCGGTGGGAACGAGAGGTGGGAATTGTCCCGTCCCGTGGGTTTATTGTAAAAGCGCGCGCGCACAGGTGACTTTTTTGTCGCTGTACTAGTATAAAGGATATCAATAGTTGGAAATATTACTTACCAATAATTTCTTGCAGTGTGCCACCACTTCCGCCGTATTCTTCAGGCATAATATCTTGTGAAAGGCCGGGATTGGTGTACATTTCTTCGTAGTTATTCTCATCAACGACATTTAGCTGTAAAAATATTTATAGTTGTAAGTAGGCATACCTCAAGTTATGATTAAAAGAAATATCCTACTATGAAAAGTTACCTAATTTTCAATGTAGGTAAAGTGATACAATCTGATAACGCATCAAAAAAATATTCATGTCGAGTTGAAAGAAATTATCACTGTACACTGTACAGCTCTATGCTGCTTTGCTTTGCTGTTGTTTAACAGCCAAATTATATGACAGTCTTCTTACTCCTGAAAACTTGCGACTGAAAGTAGCGTTTTGCCTGTTACGAATACATTGCTTACAGTTTTCACAAATTTATTCATTTTAGATTCATGATCGCCGTACTCACTTGATTTTGACTTTGGTCATCAAGTAGTCTTAGGATCTCTCTCAAAAGCCCCGAGAAATCATTCGGAAGATTTATCAGATAAGAAGCATTTGTGTGAAATGGTACTGCGTCCTAAAATCAAATAATTAAGTGTATATTTACAATAACATAACGATTCCTAGAGACTCCGAAAAAATTTTGCGATATTAATTTATTTAATCCATTTACCTGCTGGCTCACTATAATCATCTTAATTTGTAGTGGTTGCAATTGCAACCACTGCAATAGGTTCATATTACGGCAATCTATTATTACTATGTTGCCTGCTATTATTGAATTATCATCGTCCACGAGCATTAACTGAAAAAAGTTTACATTATAATAACTGAATAAAAAAAACACTTATAAAAGAGGCATGAATTAACCGAAATTTCACTGGTACTCAAAATGCAAGAAATAAAGTAGGTACTTTTCCATCAAAAACAATAGGTACCTAGGTAACTCCTACCTTGTCAATGGTTTGTGTAACTGAGAATGCATTAATGGCGCCCAATTCCAATAAACCAGGGACTCCCAAACGTATCAAAGTGACACGTGGCGCTGCAGGGTCCTTCAGCCTGGGCAACGGTAAGTAGAATCTGTAAAACAACGTACAAAGTTACCCAATCTTTCTGTGGGCTGCAAAAATTAAGATCACAACCCTTGTGTCAGCGGACATTATGAGCCCCCTGGTGACTCATGGGACCAACTGCAACGGCCCCACAAATTAAAGAATCATTATTTTATATTATTTTGATTCAATGCTACAATATTCAAGATTTCTGGATAAAGAGACTCCATCTCACTGGTCAGTTGACCATGAATGCCCAGTGTTTATTATAGTTTTCACAATTTCTCTTTACAGGGCCGAAGGAAAACTTACCCAGAATCTACCAGTCTCCTAAAAGTTTCATTTCTATGATGCAACCGATTAAAATCACTTGCAGTGAGCCGACAAGTATAAAATAAGTCGAGTTTTTTCTTCACTTTCTCCATGTTATATTTACAACCTCGAATAAAACTGGCTAACCATTGTTCATCTGTAAAGATAAAAAGTTTGAGAATAATCAAATAATTCAAAACATAGCCCTAATAAAGTTTTAATGCATTTTAAAATTGTTTAGTCTAAGCAGAGTCAATTTGAGATTTTCCCTAAGTAATGAAGACAAAGGCAATCACTTTTCGTCAATTCATGAACACCATATTATTACGTAAATATGTAGTTTTAGACCTCCCATATTACAGAATTGAATCTTTATGACATTACCTACGCTAATGTTATAAATAACGCTCAATAATAATGCACTGTTGTAACTTCATTGTCATTGTTTATCACATTTTCAACCAGCACATTTCAATTTTACCTTGTAAAGGAATTCTATAAACAAAACTAATCCTTACCTGTTCTGGCTTTAAGATGAGGTTGGGTTTGTAACCAATCCCTGATCTCTTGCACTGCATCACGCAATTTATCCATGTCTTCTTGAAAGTTTGTACAAGCTTTTTCAGCTAATTCTGGTGCTAAAGGACGTATTGACATTGCCATTTTGTGTAAATTATTGATGCAAAATAAACTATGTGACTGTTGATCGACAAAGCTCAAACGCGAAACTCAATTCTTATCTTCGGTTTTGGCGCTATCTACGACCTACGTCACGTCGGAATATTAATAATACTATTTATTGAGCCATATACAAAGTATCCAAACAGACGCCAACGTCTGGAATTTATTAATATTTATGCTGCTAATTCAGAAGTTTTCTTGTAATACTTACTTGCATAATGAAACTTAAAGTAAATATAATGCATATTAAAAGGCACACATATTTAAATAAAACATTTATTCTCGTGTATTTACACCTCCTCACTAATTTTTACATTTACAACCCTGTTATTTATTTTAAATTGGTACAGCAATCAGCATAATAGTTAAATAATAGTACGAGGTTGACAATAAAATATTTTTTCCGACCTAACACAAATTTTGAAATACCTATTAATATTTTTAAATACTTATTCCTTGCCGACTAATAAGATCACAGAAATTATAAATATGGCTGATTAAACTACCTACAAACACACAAGTCAAATTATTGTTAACACATTGATTTAAAAAGGTGCAGTCATAATAAAAGTCTACCAATTAGAAAATGCAGAACTTAAACCAACCTAAGTAGTAGCTGTTTAGCGGTCTGAGTAAAGGTATAAGTCCAAGATGATGCTACAGACTGAAACCGCAGGCGACACTGCGGCAAGAGACTGCGGTTGACCGCAGTGAAAAAGTCAATGAAACAGTGGTGGCTTTCAGTTTGCTTGAAGTCTACAGTCCATCTTGGACTTGTACCTTAAACAGAACAATGAGGCTAACCGTATGTCTGCATGCAGCATCGCAGTGGAGGCATAATTGAGGAAGGCAATGCCGTTTTTGATGCGTGGTTCAAACAGAATAAATATCCGTATTTTCTTCATACGAGTATTACCACAGAATTACTAATATTGCTAGATATTACTTCTTGGCTTTGTGCTGCTACATCTGCCTCGCAGCTTACGCAGAGCTTTATTCTTGGTAAATGACGACGTCATAACTAACTGTCCTTCAAGGTTTAAAGCTTCCATGATTTATTTATATGTCTAATATAAAGTCGTCTACCATTTTATATTTAACTGATGCCTTTGTTAAAAACCGCCTTTGAGGGAAGCGCAGCATGGCAGACAATATTAAGCAGTTTTGTTTTAATTTTTTACCATACACACTAAAAGCATTTAAAATCATAAATTTAATTCATGTTGTAATTTTGAATATACATAATTTCATTAAACATAACAACAAACAATCGTTATACATTGTATGTATAACAGTTATACATATAGATAGTATTGGTAGAAATAAATAAATAAAATGACCATAATTACGGAATAAAAAGAAAGCAAGAATAGTTGATTGCCTATTTAAAAATAATTAAGAAAAGTTAAATCCTCCAAACTCTTACATGACTATGTGACTTAAAATTACATTAACAGTATTATAAATTAATTAAATCACAAAATCGGATGACAAACCTTAATTGTCTAAAATACTTAAGTTTATTTATTACTTATGTATAACATTTGCACTAAGAAGCATGGAATATAGCGCGTTTTTAAGTTCGAGTTTTATAGCATATTGTTATAAAATTAAGTAAGTTCATATAAGTATTACCTTTCATTGCATCTGAATTTTTACAAAGTACAGTTTTTTTATTAAAGAGTCATTTTATTCGTTGGAGTTGGCATAAATTACAGAATAAGAGGTCAAACATGAACCATGGTATTTGAAAGTATTAAAATACTCTCCTTGTATTCGAACTGACGTATAGTCGTAACTTTAGAAGCTTCTGATGTACATAAAAATCTTATTTCTTACAATTTCCATATAAAAATGGTCTTACTTCGTATTTAAATTGCCAAAACATCGATGTGCAGTAGATTCTTTCTTAGATTCTTTGTTGTAAATTTCGTACAATTTGTATGGAATGTGACTATACTATCTTGACAGGTTTTTGACCCATTATACTTTGTATGTGATTCCAGCTTCTGTACTTAGACTTAGGAAGGCCGTTTTACGCTTGTCTAAAAAAATAATTACTTCTTTTCAACCGTATGATAAAGTAATTAAGATTCAAATGGTGGAAATGTATTCGACAGAGCCATATAAAGGGTTAACGAAAAAGGGCACAGTAATTAGCCATCATGAACTAAAAGGATTACTTCATCGAAACATTTATAAATATAACAAATTATTACATCATCGTTTTATCATTATTTGATCTATGTGCCTATTTATTATCATGATGATAGATTTAGAAGATCATCATCATTTATTTGTTTGTTAAATCAACAAAACTATCGGTTTCCGCAGTCACAAATCTGAAGTGAATTTTTGCATACAAGTTCACATCTACTTAGCTGTCATAAAGCATTTCAATAAAATATTTTTTTAAATATTACTTGATATACATTCCAACCCTTGTACCTATTTCGCAACGTATTTTATAAACATTATATTTTAAATATAAGTATCTTTTTTTTTAGTATGAGTGGTATGGCCGTGGGTAAATAAATGGTAGGCTGTCTTCATAAATAAACATTTCTGGTAAATGCCCGAATTAACATTTCGAAAAATTCGTTTCGCAATGATATTGTTACGTACTCTGAACTCGCACTATTCAGATTGCTTTACATTTAGACGCTTACCTATGAAATTTGTGATTTATGTAGGAATTTAATAGAATTCATTCTTTGGTTTATGTAGATGACAGACATACGTAATAAGTTTATTTCAAAATGATAACTTTTATCTCATTCGTCCTAATCGGTCATACATGATGAGGATCGATAAATAAATACTCCTAAAGTTATAATTTTTTTTAATACAGAAGTACGTATATGTAAAACCTCACAGAAAACGGCAATTTTATAGGTAAGCGCCAACAACGATGCCCACAAAGCCGTATTCGTCAACAGGACTAGGTTGCCTGTCAAAAAGGCAAGTGGAACGAAGTTGACGAACGCGTTATTAACATTGTTTGCATTTTATGCTATTTCCATTTAATCTAAGTTATTTTCTAGCTGCGCTGATGGCAACAGTAAGGCTTTTCTCTTGACATTTCATCCACTTAACAATAACAACTCTTTTCTCTCCTTAATTAACGACAAAAGACAGATAAAAGCAAAATTTGAGGCACGAAAATCTTCATCTAGATTCTAGACAGTAAAAAAAATACAGTTCTTACAGCTGCACACTGTTACTTTTCTTCTTTGTCGTCGATTCTTTGGTTGTTTTGTCTTTCTTATTGTTGTTGGTAAGGAGAAAAAGGACGTGGTTATTTTATTTTTATTGGTTGGCTGCCAGAATCAGGCCCTTTAGGAGCTTGTCTAGTGGTGCGCTCGCGCCGCTCCGCATCAGAAGTTGGCGAACAACTTGAGTTCGTCAGGGTCCAGCGAGCGCACCGCCTTCCAGTCGGTCTCGGGGTACTCGTCGAAATTCGACGTATCGCCCTCATACGATACGGATGGAATGATCGGCGGCTGAAAAAAATGATCACTTAAGTTAAAACTGAAAACTTTTCTTCTTCTCCCATGTGGCGATAAATGTTTCCACGTTTGACAATGTCACGTAAACATTGGAATTTACGTCGATTGGTAAGTTCAATGTCAAAAAAACATCAGGCACTATGACTGACTGAAGTTTTTAATGTTCTTTAAATATAGGTAACTTCATAACGCCTTCGTTGTATGAATTAGAATGGTGGGGCACCAAAGGTGGTAAATAAAAGTCACTTTTGTTTGGGAAACTTCTCAGTTTGTTACTTCTAGAGTCAGTAGCGCTTGAGTCTTATTCCATTTAATGGGTATCTTATTGATAAATTAAGCACTAAAGAGTTTCCTTCACTCAAAACGTGGAAAAAATCCTGTTATTACTACCTAGATTTATGAATAAATACTGACCTGTAATTTTTTCATGAAGACATCCGCCCAGTCTATATGTTTGAACCATCTGTGCCGTTTCACGTCCTCGGATCCGCACTGCAACAAAGAAACGAAGCCGATCTTAACAAAAATAAACGGACATTAAGAAAAGAGGGCATATTAATAGGTCAGTAGAGATTCTAAAGATTTTTATGCTATCATATCAATCATAATAGCATCATTGAAACTCAAACAATCGCTTCCATTGATATCATGCGATCCTGGCTGGGTGGGCGAATTTAGAACAAGATTGTTATTATTGGCGGACGCGACGTTAGACATCGTAAACTTAGGTCTAGAACGAGCGTTACGTCTAATATATTATTATCCCGAAGTCTATGCCAACCGGGACATCGGTTTATTGCTGGTTTTGTAGTCTAGTGTAGAAATCGCCCAGTATTGTCAATCAATGCGGCCACAAAACTGAGCTATCACGCTACTGACGCAATCAGAGCATGCAAATGTTGCGTGAGATTCGTACTGTAATAATTGATCTGTCTAAACGCCAAACAATTATTTGTTTACTCTACGTAATGAGTTTTTTAGCTTCTGATACTAAAAGTAACAATTATTTTTAGGATCCACGGGCTTGAATAGTAGCTACAACGATACGGCTATCAAAAGACTTGTTACCATAAAGTTACCTATTATGTTTATGGCATAAACCATCATCTAGGTAAACCATGTCTCCAAAAATCAGCGTGTGCCCACGGCTGTTGCAGCACAACTGAAACGTCATGCTATGAGTATTCATATGTGAGTTCCATAGCTCTGTTTTTAATCATATCTTCATCTAAAATTTCGAAGCATTTGCGTAATTAATTAATTAGTATTTAAAATCGAGTAAATAAACAAAAGTGCGCCATGGAGAACTGCAGCGTAACGCACGTTTGAATATGCATGCTCGCGCTGACCGCAGTAACGCAAGTCACCTGGCTGCTCGGAAACCTAGTTTTCTATACGACGCATTATTATACAGGTTGGTCGAGCTTGCACTGAATTTACACTATCCTTGTCTACAGTATCTGCAATGTTAATATACTTAAATACTTGGTTTTTCTCTAGTATTTCAAAAAGTTTACAAGCCTAAACCTGCAATTTTACCTGAAACCATTTTGGACGTTGCTAAGAGTGAGTATGTTTTAAAGTTTATTTAAAATTTTGTTTGAGATGCGACTCTTAACGCTAGAAATTTTTGTTTAACCAACCGCAACTTGTTTTCTAATTCAGGATGATTTAGATTCAACTGTTGTTTCGCTTTAGCTTCGTTTTAGTTCTGTGTGGTTAGGTACAATAATAATATTGGTTATCTCATATGATGTGGTGTATGGGTTGGAGCACGCTGTATAGTGTGTTTGCGTCGCGATAAGTCAGCGCATGGCCGTTTGATCTCGCCGCGCGGACACCTGACTGATGACTTTCTAAACGCAGTACGGACGCGCACAGTAGGAGAAAATACACTGACTACTAGAAACTGCAGGGTAAAAATAGATCATGTTGCCGGTCACATTTTTTTAGACTGTCCAAGTCCAATGATTATCCCCTAAAGGGATGATCGAAGACATCCATTAATGCTTGTGCGCATTAACATTTAAATCTAACGTCGCTTTACCACGGTTCTTACTCGTACATGAATAGAGTATATCAATTCAAAAGTTTTAGTGTAATACGATGTTTTAGAAACTGAATTTAATGTGCTTCTTTTTTCTTGTACCTATAACTTAAAAATTTATAGTCGTTTGTGTTTATAAAATGTGCAATCTGGTATATTTCATTGTACCTAACAAACTAGTATCGTCTACTGGAGATTTATTTTAATTGCAATAAAAGGTCGGCAACCCGATGAAAGTAATTCGAAAGGTTAGCTACAATGTATATTAATGACTGCTAATTGACCTTAAATAATCTGTACATCTTAATTGAGCGTTTGGTGTGCCAAAAGACTGTCTATACCCACTTATTTCTAAGTGTAGAAAATAGCCCGGAACACTTTGTGTCATAGCATAGGATTGTTGTTACAAAAGTAGTTAAAATCCATCACATCTTAGAACCTGCTATGAGAAAGTGTGCTATTATTGAAAAAATCTTAGACCTGTTTAGGGCTAGGATGCGCGCCATGATTTTGCGCGATAAGCCCATACATAAGTCGTTTAAAACATCGATAACATTTTATAATTCACGCACAGCCTATAGGCTATTAGGTATAACGCAGTCGTCACTTACCCAGGTGAGAGAACGCAAATTGAATTTAAGTTAATAAAATTAATTTTAACAAAAATCCGACATCAATACCTATAAACTGGGACATACCATGATTAATATGTATAGGTATAACATAGGTATGTTTGTTCAAAAATATTAATCATGGTATGATACATGGTTAAAAAGAAGACTTACAAAAAATTTAACTTGAATTAAAAGTAAGTTGAGGGAGTAACATCGTTCACAAGTTAACGTAGCACATAAGGCGATTCAAATAAATATCTCAATAATCAAAATAGCTGGTCGAGAGGAAATGCTAATTATGTAAGTAGAACTGGTTCAGCACAGCGACTTTATTCATTGATATAATAATTATAAGGTACCTACAGACAGAACAAGTTTAGATTAAACCTAAGTGTTACTAGGTCAATGCATAATTCCTATAGAATGTGTTGGGTCTATTTTAAAGCACATGATACTCATTTTAAACTCCCGATTTTCCTATGAAAATGATATCAAAGAAAAACGTTATGAATAAAACTATAATTAATATCCATGTCAATACGCCCACGGAATGTGAGCTACAAAATGTTTAGATTTTTAGTAGAGCGGCGTACGATGCGATGTCGAGCGATATTTAGGAGTTACAGGGACGTAGCTGGAGGGCAGCCAACTTCAAGAGCTAAATAAACGTTTTTTGTGCATAATCTCGTAAAATTAAACTGGCCAATCAAACAAGAGTGACGGCGTATGTTGCTGAAAATATCGCCTGTGATTGTAATCGTTTGTTAGTAAATTATTTAACTAAATGCGCTGAGCTACATTTTATAATCGTTTTTTTTTATCTGGGATTTCCTCGTAACTTTTTAATGTATTCAGGATTTCCATTAAACAAATGGTTGACTTTAGGTAAATACACAGATGAAACATTGCTTTATTTGTGAATGTATGTCAATTTATATTCAGGCTCACTTAACTAGTAAAAGCAAATCAAAACTAGTATAATATAAACAAAATGTAGACAGTTAATTTAATATTAATACGATAACCTCACAAAAAAGATAAAACATCAAGTGCATCCCGCTCTAAAATCGGCAGTAGGCTAAAGTCGTTGAGAACCAAAGATTTGGATTTACGTTTGTTCAGAGGCGGGTCAAGCGCAAGGCTGATTATTTCTGAAGCGGCCAACTCCACCGCTGTCTCCGGAGGCCGAGCGGCTAACGTTCAACAATAAACAATGCCTAGTTTTAACTCAGCCCGAAATAAAATTTCAAACCAAACAACACGCACAACTTTCATAAATAGAACCGTTATAGAAACGTATTCAAATCAGTCGGCGACCTTATAAGATGATGACGAATATTTTACAACGTCAAATGTGGAAACATCGTTTCAGTATGATCTTATAAGCTTGCATTTTAATGAATCATGGGCCCGTGAATCACGCTACTAAAGCAAGCCTTGTGGATAGGAGTGTGGGAGCGAGCATGCGCCTACGAGCTTCAACAACACGAATGTCCTTGTCGCAAAACTAGCATCGACTCGTAAGTCATCATCTGCTTTAGAAGTGAGATTAATCGGGACCGAATCTCATCACAAAACTGACCATTATACGCGAACTCGACACTATTGCTTTATCATTGTATACTTTTATTATAGTACTTGTACCACTTTGATTCGATTCAAAATCGTAAAACAACTCAAAAAATATGGTAAGTACCATCTACCACGGCATCACATCTCTTCATATGAACTATCACACAGCATACATACACCATATGCTGCAATACAGGGATGATTGAATTGTCTAATTGAATAATTACCTTCATATTTCCTAATCGTTTCGTCCTGTCTTGAACCAAAAGTTTCTTGATGATGTCCTTAGCAACGGGATCCAAGTGACGCGGCCATTCCACTCTGCCGTTGAGGATCTTCTCGTATATACCAAAAGGGTTGTCGTCGTAGAATGGCGGATACCCGACCAACATTTCGTAGATGAGCACTCCTGAAACACGACATTATAGAGTCAACTGCAAAATTCATCATATTCACAAGATTAGATAATCCACCCCGTTTATAAATCAAGTGACAAGCTCTTGAGAAGCAATCTGACAACCTATAAAATTAACACGATTTATTAACTGACTTCATAACATCAATATCTTAGCTTTGTGGTTTACGATATGCGCTAGTGAAACATATCACAATAAATTCAAATTAACATTTTCTCAGTCATTAATATGTCTTCGATTTCTCAATCTATTATTCTAAATAGAATAGGTACGCATCAAAACAAAATAATTAATGTGTAATATGCATGACACCATACCCGACTTAATATTAATTTTATTTGTTGGTTTATTTTTAGCGGGTAATTAATGCTTCGTGTTCACTGCCACAGATGCATCTAATGAATCGCAAGATTATAATATCGACTGTATATTGCCAAGTAAACTACGAAGCCATGGCCAAAACGAATAATTATAAGGACGCCCGAACTTTCATTAGATAAATTACCTAGCCGCCTGTACAGCTTGGCACTGTTTTGCCTTGTGGTGATGTTGTAGTATTACGAAATATGAAATACGTGCAGTCTAAAGATGTAAATAAATACAACTGTAAACAATGTAGGATTATTAATGAAGTTATAATAAGTCTTTAATATCAGTACTACCTACGAGTAAGTATAACTATAGCGAACTGTCCCGGCTGCGAACGTGTAATTTCTTTGGGTGTTTGTTTTTTACCTATACATATGGACAAACGACTTCAAGCTTCATTGTTCGTAGTCATTAAAGTGGATATTATAATGTGTTTTTTCGTGAAAAAGTAGAGACATCCTGGCGCTATAAAATAATGGAAACATTTTCTCGTGGTACCTTATTAAGCTATCCCAATGCCAACGCTTGCTCTATGGCAACATGAATTTCTTTGCTGTGTGCTATGGCCAGCAGCTCTACAGGACATAAATTTATGAAATAGCGTGTCTCTAAACTATTTTAACATCACGCAAGCTACACACAATAGGAGCGGAGCATCAATGAAGAATGTTGCAAAAACGGGTAAGAGAATTCAAACCAATTTCACGCGAACGAAGTCGCGGGCACAGCTTAAAGCGGAATAAAATTGAATTTGCATACTTTAAACTATAAAAGCAAATTGGTTAAAACTGATATTTTATTGTAACAAAGCGAATACCGTTTATTTATTTATTTATTTAAGGATAGTACACAGCACAATATCAATCTGTGATAACAATGTTTTTAGTAGATTTTGTTTATAGCAACAACCAAATACACCGCAACACGCGCGTGATACACGAATGATTCACGTCTTCTTATCAATAAAATTGTCATCATTTTATTATTGTTGTTTTTACTTTTTAGTTAATAAATGATAACCTTGTTGGTTGGTTAAGTACATAAATAAAGGACTGACCTAGAGCCCACCAGTCCACCGCCTTGTTGTGTCCTTTGCTCTGGATGATTTCTGGCGCCAGGTACTCGGGCGTCCCGCATAACGTCCAGGTTCTGTCCGTGAGCTTCTTGGCGAAGCCGAAGTCCGTGATCTTCAGGTGCCCGTCCTTGGCTAGGAGCAGGTTTTCCGGCTTCAGGTCTCGGTACACAATATTCCGGGCGTGGAGGTACTCTAGCGCCGATACTATTTCTGCCGCGTAGAAATTACCTGTAAACATAATACATATAAATATCAATTTTATTTGATGAGTGAACAAAGGCTTTGCTTTGGCTTTTTTTTCTATTGCTTTTGGTTTTACAAATTAAATATTTCAAATGCTACAAAAAGACACTAACAAAAATCGAAATCAAATCGAGTAACTTCTTAACTATGTTATATTTTATGCCACTGGCCCTAATAAGTGTTTAATTATCAACAGACCGAGCATAATCTTAAAATAAACAGGTACATAATAAATGGATTACTATGCCAACAGGTAAACAAAGGCAGTATTTCCTACTTATAATTTCTACATATCATAAATATCAACCGCTATCCATTTATAATCTTTCAATAATATTAACATACAAATTAATTCTATAACCATTAAAATAAAAATGATATGGAGACTAAAATGACCTTCCAAAATGCAAATGATACTTCCATACTAAATGTTTTATATACAAATTAAAATTCGTACTTTCTCTTTAATGTTACTTGAATTTGATTATTTGTAATGAAAAAAATATCATTTTAACCAGAGAAATGTTAAATCTATATTTATTAATAATACCTATTTATTAAATCTGTATTTACGAATATAGGTCAATCTGTCAAAATAATTTTATTTTAACTATTTTTGGCATGAAATATTAATTTCGAATTAGTTTTTATGCAAATGGATGCAAATGCCCAAAGCATGTTGAATAAACGGTATTTAGTAAAATATGGGAATGAGGACACCTACCTAGGTATCCCTTATATCTTGGTTATATTTGTAACATATTAAAGAAATAAAATTATTTGTTTTGTTCGATTAACTTAGTAGGTCGCGGGAAGAGCCTGGATGCTGTCAGCCCAGGACCAGCCTTTATGGAAATCCTTGGGGGAGGCCTTTGTCCAGCAGTGAACGTCATTTGGCTGAAAGGAACGAACGAATGTAACTTAATTAACTCATAGAATAAATCCGAGTGTAGTTACGAGTATGTGTGCCTATGCTCTTTGTAATACCCAAGCAAAATAAAATCTTCGCCGGAAATTGAAAAATAATGGAATCATGTTTATTTTGAGCCGTAACAGTCGATGCCAATGCCTAGAGTTTGGCTGAACGGAGCGTCACTCGTATTTAAATAAACCATACAAAACCCATATTGATTTACAGACTGTGACCCTCTTTTAGGGGATGATATCTGAAAAAACCTGAAACACGTGTTTTTCATTTATTATTTACTTAGCTTTTCGCCCGCGGCTTCGGTGACAGAAAAACTTTATCGCGCGCGTCCCTGTTTCAAAAACCGGGACTCTAACTATCTCTATGCCAAAGGACATTGGGAACTTTACTATGAGAAAATGCCCCACGGCGGACAAAGATGAAACGTATTTTATTTCAAAGCTTTATACTTGTAGGTATATTCACTTAAAGCGCTATGTTGTGATATATGGGAATTCTGAGATATGACGAGTCTAAGTTGAAAATATATTTGTCTAAAATGATTTGATATTTTTACATGTTATGTTGTTTGGCATTGCAGAGTAACCAATATAAGTAAATAAAATAATATAAATAAATAAAAAATATAAATAAAATAATATAAATAAATAAAATATTATAAATAAATTAATATTAGACAACATCTCATACATTACTCCAACCCAAAATAAGTAGCTAAGGCATTTGTGTTATGGAAATCGGGAACGACGAACCACAACACACCCAAACCAGAGACAATGTGAAAAGATCGTTTTTCTATATTGTCCCGGCCGGGAATCGAACCCGGGACCTCAGGATTGGCCCGGCACACCTTGAAAACGGTTTTGTCTAACCATTTTAAACCGAAACCCAATCAAAGAGCAAACTCGATAATGTCCGTAATACAAAGCAATCAGTTGGTTCAGTAATAATTTAAAAAACACGGGAGCGCACAGATCACAACGACAGATGTCATTTGGCGTATTTTTGTGATGATATTATTAATATTTAGATGCAATAAAAAGTTTAAATGTAAAATAAAATAAAATATTAACACTTCATTTTCTCAATATTCCCAGAAAAAAAAATGCACGGAAATTCATTGGATATTATTTTAGTATCATCTGTGATAGGTTTCGTTTGTGTCCGCTACTTTTCGAAAAGTGGGGCAAAAAGTTCCCAATGTCATTTAATTAAAATCGGTTCAGTTTTAGGTTTAGGCGTGAAAGCGACACAGACAGACAGAGTTACTTTGGCATTTATAATATTAAGTATAAGATAGGATTCCAATAAAATATTCTATCACTTTCTTCCCCATAAGTGGTCAAGTTTGAAAATCCTTACTTAGTGCACCATTAGACTCATAAGGAACCCACGCGACTTTGAAGTCTCTAGACCCAGCGGTTTGGGCTGTGCGTTGGTAGTAGGTATACGCCAGTCAGTCAGTTTTCCTTTTTAAGATGCTCATTAAAAATAAGATCAAATCACAGCTAGAGGTCAATGACAAGACGAGTCGAACGTATTTTATATAGAAACAACAAATGAGTTAACTAAAGGACTGTGGGTGAATTTGCGTCACGCGGAACTAGCGCGGAATGACATCAGTAATGTGGCAAACGCCTTCATCTTTCCGAACTAGACAAAAGCTACCTAGCGCTATAAATTTAAGAAAAAAAAGTTATTAAAAATTCACAAAAACATCATTTTAGCGAAAGTTAATGTAAATAAGCACAAAAGCCTATCAAAATATACAGGAAACTTTCAAGTGTTTTAAACTAATAACAAGTTTTTATCAAACACCTAAAACGCGTTTATCAGTAGGCACTTTTGATTTTTCAAAGATCTAGGTATCAAGACTTCCTTACATAGGCAGAAATATCTGATCCTACCATGTTCATTTCATTTTAGGTATTTTATGAACTGTCTCGATGTGTCAAGTCCTAATTTAATCATGAGAATAAATTTTATAATAATAGATACATTAACTTAAAATGACTTAAAAACTTAATAATTTAAAAATTACTAATTATAAAAACTATTTACAAAATAAAAAATACTAATACTAATAATATTTTATTGTGTTTACTTCTCAGGTTTACTCAATGCGAGACAAAACTTTATAATTAGATGTAGACAATGCGCAGCGGATCGGCCGGCGTCATGGTGTCTGCGGCGAGTGATCGCAGACGTCGCACGCGCAGCTTTAGCCCGACTCCAACCCGACACCCTTGAGGAACTAATAAAAACCGTCAAGACGTTTGTAGAACATTATTTAACCTGCAAAATTTGTTTCTGCGCTCGCGTCAACAGCTATTTTTAAATAAGACGCGAGGAGATTAAGCGCACCAAAAGACTGGAAATGTGAATGAATGCGTTGAGTCCTTTCAGAGATCAGGTTCAGAGAACATTACAGATACTTAATAATATAATACATAATGCGATATAATAAGCGCACAAATCTAAAACATATTTAGCTACATTTCGTTTTAAGATTGTAATGATATATGATGAATCAAATAAAGATCTTTCATTGGATACTTTCATATCCTATTCTTATAAGTAGTAAGTTTTATTACTCTTACAAAATCGTAATTCTTTCTCATCTTAAAATGTTTTCTTAAAACTACAAAACAATCTGTCGTTTACAACTTTTGTTATTAATACGTAATTTGAAGTAGGTAAGCCATAAAACTCGGTTTTGTAGGCAATTGAAAATTTTTACAACAGTCGTTAATCCTGCTCGTACTACGTAAAACTTATTTCGGGCAAAGTAGGAAGTGTGCTTTCATTTACTAATTACTGTTTCAACCTATTTTCGCTTAAACGACACAGCTGAAATACTCCAATTAAACTTGAAGAGGAAGAGCAAAGCCCGAGCCAAGTCCAAATTACACTGTTCCCCAGACCGCTTATCTTGAGAGACATACTACTACGTCTAGTCAGGTCAGACAAAATCTGACTGAAAACTGTGCCAATTTCAGCGCGAATCTAGCAAAATACTAAATAGAATTATAAAACACCAAAATAAATGCGTTTAACATATCATTTTTTCGTATTTAAATAAGTAACAATATATTTGTCTAGCGCTATCACTAACTGGTTTATTTTAAACCAAGTGTATTTCATCTTATTCTGAACTCAGTGCTGAAATGTCTCTAAAAATAACCCGTCCTTCACATACCTCTATTCTTAAAAAGTTATCTAGTACTAGCACTAGCTCATGTGTTGCGATGTTTTCTAATGTAGCTAACCCCAAGAACGATAAAAATCAGTGAAGTAGTGGACAACGTAGGTGATTGCTAAACCGCGCTCGAACGCGACGCGCTGGCACCATTCCAGCACTTATTTATTTACCCCACTACAATTTATTTATTTACATCGTTCAATAAATAATAATATATATTATTTTTATGATCGTACCGGGTTTCATTATCATGTCATCAAAGCAATAATCATGGCACCAAGGAATACGGATTCAGTGTTTGTTTATAAGGCGTACGAACATTGTGTAGGTAGAGTCAGTCAGTTGCAAGACATCAAAGCGGGTCCGACGACCGGCGTGACGGGTGCAAGGTCGGCGCTTTCCGAAGTCATTTGGAGTAGGTTGTCATCATATTATAGTAATATTACGTAATCAACAATTTTCCGTAACTTAAATATACATGCATAATAATTTAGATCAAATTGGCACTGACCCACAAGTTTATCATATTATGCTATTTGATTAAGAATGCAGCCACTCAAGATATTTCTCAATAATGACAAAAGGTTCCTGCAGTTTCTATTTCAATACTTCAAGTACCAATCCAATTCAATTCTGTTAATAGCTTTCAATGTTTAAAAACACAGACTCGACTCTAGATAAATTGAAACAGCTCATTACGAACACGTTGTTACAGTAATGTAGGCGTCTTATTGATATTCAGAAATGCTCCAGTGTCTATTAGTGAATGTACCTGAAGATTATAGCCATCGGAACTGCCATCTGTTAATAAATACACCGCCATATACAATTTTAAACTTTAATTTCATTGTTAAACACACTATATCAATTTATTGTAAGTGTACGAAGATATATTAAAAGGGCTGCCAAGGTTGTGACATGGAAGATTAGTTTACACATCACGTCAAAAGACAAAGCAGCTTACGCCCAAAGTTCTGGCTGAAGGCCAGAAAATAATGTGCGTAGGCAAGTTTCGTCTTACTTTCTCCTTTACTTTTCATTGTTATGACTTCTTGTTATAGTCTTTCCAATTTATACATTAAAACTTAATTTCATTCCAAGCTCTGTCATGTTAAGTTCCACACTATGAAACAACCACACTCCCTAATTTGGTTTGAATTAGGGATCTGTATGTAGTTTGTCGCTTGCCTCTCTAACTGACGTAACTGACATTGACTAAAATTTTCAGGCGATTAGACAGATCGATTCGTCTTGCAAAGTTGATTAAGATGGTGTAGATAACTCAGTTTCGAAAAAAATGACAAATAGGTACATCAGTGTGCCTACCATGAGTTTAGGTTAGGTGAGCTCGCTAGCGAATACGTCAAAAAATTCTATGAAGATCTTATTTCTTGAAAGTAGCCACTAGGGGCGCTGCACAATATGTCATACATTTAAATGTCATTTTTTTACGCAGTCGCTAGCGAGCACACCTAAAGTAAACTCATGGTAGGCACACAGTTAGGCCCAGTTTTTTGATTCGTAGTTAAAATAACCAATAGTCAAATTTGACACATGTCAAATGACAAGTGGTTAAATATCAGATAAAAATGTTTTTTGAACAATGGTTAGCTTGACTTTTAGTACATTTTTTAACTATTAGTTTACATTTTGTTAATATTTAACCATTAGTAGCAAAATTTAACAATTAGTTATTTTAACTATGAATCAAAAAACTGGGCCTAGAGGCAAGCGACGAGTTGTGGGATCGGGATAACAATTATAGTTCTATATTGTGAGATTATGGTGTAATATCTAAAAAAATGTATTCAGCCTGATCATCAGTTTCCATCAGATGAGATCTGGACAAAGAGCTTCCTCGTTGTGGATAAAAAACAAGACCAGAATACAGTTTTTCTTCAATTCACAAAACCGATCTACTATTGTTAGTTACAACGTTAGAAAGAAAGAAAGAAACGTGTTTATGCGATAGCAGACCACAGCTTTACTTCGGATAATGAGGATTCTCCTTACTGGATTTACGGGCGATGTGTACGTACCAATACTGTTGCTGAACCGGCCCGCGTTCCTGAGGTAGGAGAACAGCTCTCCACCGCACACGTAGTCGAACAGCATGTAGATGCATGAGTCGTCGTGTGTCCACCATCGTCTGCAAATACAGGCTCATTCAATAAGTGGTATACAAACGAATTTTTCTGAGTTTTAAGGTAAGCCATATTGGACCTTTGACACAGGCCGGTCGGTTGGTAACCGGGCAACATGGAAAGCATTGGGGGAGGCCTATATTCAGCAGTGGACGTCTTATGGCTGAGATGATGATGATGATAGGACCTTAGAAGGACCTACATATTTTAATTGTACAAGACTTACTAGACAAAAGCGAAATAAGAAATGAAAGTGAAGTACTTTCATCTCTTATTTCCTAAAATTTTACGTAAATTGTTGACTCTACATAATCTATTTCCATGTTCAAGACGCTCTAAAAGTTGCAAAAACACCATCTTATATTTAGGCTGTCAACAACAAAACAAGTGATAATAAACATTGTCGACCGATAGATCATAGTGGCGTCTGATAAAAAGTGACAGTGTGATGCTTGCCAGATAGTAGAGTACGGCACTCGGCGCACGCGCGTCGAAATGTGTCGCCCCGCCTCATAGTTGGCGCCTAAATGGCCACTTCTTTATGCCAATGACAGCTTTCATATACAAAGCATTTACTCGTAATTATACGATACATTATTGTGAAATCTCATTAATAATGTTACAGCGTTTAGTACAGAAATAAATCGCAATAAAGTTCCCAAGAGTTAATACTCGTAATATGACGAATTTAATGATAAATAAGATCGGGGCCAAGGCATGATAAATCTTGCTATTTACGCCGTCTCTTTGTAAATTTGCTGAGAAGGGAACTGCTATGCCTATTATATGCGTGCTCTGACGGTACGCATTTGGCCCGTCGCATATAAACAATGCGTCTGGAATACACTGTCCATCCATTCCAAAATGCTCGTAGACAATATTGGCACCGCGCCTCGGCCGAGTGTCGCGTAAGTGACGGGCGTCGCATGCGCAAGTATATTTAATTACATCACAATTACTTATATTAGAAAAGTAAAAAGACTAAACTAAACAAGCTGTTCGGAACAACTGTCAACTATCGACTACTACATAATTCGCAGGCTTCGCGAACTTCTGCTTTGCTCCCCCGTTCGCAATCAACTAAGGGTGGATTCGACCAAACAAGAGACAAATATTAATCTCAGAATAAATCGTCAGTCAGTTCTGCGTACTATGTGCCCTGCCCATTGCCACTTCAGCTTGCTAATCCGTCGGGCTATGTCAGCGACTTTGGTTCGTTTACGGATCTCCTCATTTCTGATTCACTGGGCAGGGCAATGGGCAGGGCACATAGTACGCAGAACTGACGGCCGATGGGGCAGAAAGGTTCTGGAATGGAGGCCGCGTACCGGAAAACGCAGCGTGGGACGTCCACCTACAAGGTGGACCGACGACATCGTAAGGGTGGCAGGGAAGCGCTGGACGCAGGCCGCTACCAATCGATCAACATGGAAAGCATTGGGGGAGGCCTATGTTCAGCAGTGGACGTCCTATGGCTGAAATGATGATGATGATGATGAAATCGTCAGTCATTCGACATTTTGACATGTATCCCATACTGAAACTGTCAATGTGCCATTTATACCAGAAGATATTCTAGGATACAAGTTTGGTTGAATCTGGCCTAAATGAGCTTATGATAGCAGCCACAAAAGGAATTATTAATTTTATCCATCATAAAACAATGCTTGTTAAATGATTCACTAACCATACAGCGAAACGTCCCATAAAGATTTACTTCGAGACGAGATATTGGCCTTTATCTTCCAACACACTGAACTCAGAACCGATATAACTCGTCGTTAATTTGGTGGAAATGAGTAGTCGCCAAGTCGGATCTATTCGTTACTGCAAAGTGCAATGTGGTCATAATAAGTCGCACACGAGCGGCCATAATTTATAGCTCTCTGAGTGATGGACGGGCTACGCAACGTTGGGTAATTTTACTTCGGAACGATTTTATAAAAGTTTACTTATATTGTATAACATAACAAAAAGAGCTAATATTTTAACGGAACAATCTGTACTTACTTTTTCATTTATTTATAAAGCCAATCGCGCTAATCTTTGGGTATTATTTTTACAAATATTTAAAATATTTGTAGGTTGAGATGAAAATAAAATCAGATAGTTTGGTAATATTTTGCAGTTATCTAATCATCTAGAACATTTCAATGACTTAATAGGTAGGTACTACGTCTACTAACCAACTCTACATTCAGTTCAGTGCCAGTTGAATATCGTACGGCTTCTTAGAGTACCTAGCAGTATACATTGAACTTGAAACGGTCGACGGCCTTGTTCGCAAAATAAATACGAGCCTAATTGTTATGATGGCAGCAGTAACTAATGCATTATTTAATTTTTGTTATGGCATTGCAGATTATAGCAGGCAGCTAATTATAGAACAAACAATCATAAATCGAGGAACGCCGGTTCGAACCCACTCGTAACACAAGAATATTTTTACACGAGGTGTTAACGGGACTATTTGAAATTAGTTCATTTGTATTTACAAATTACTAATATTCTTTAAAAAACATACTTCCGTTAACTTAACGACGCATCGTCTTCAATAAATATAGGAAAGTATTTAGGTTTTTAGTTTTTATTTCAATTAAGTTTTCATAAATTATTTTTATGGTAGAATCTCCTTGTCTTAGTACCGAGATCCATTTCGTTTGTCATGATAAAGATTACTACGTAATACAATTAAAGAACCGACTTTTGCAAGTTATCCTAACCGGAATGCTACTCGCTTGATATACGGTCTATTTTTACACTCGTACAAAAAACACGTGCAAGTGCATGCACGTTTTAGCCATCAAAATAGTTTATGTACACGACGATAAATTACACTAAAATGGCAAATAAACACGTAATCAGATGGCACAGGCGTTGTTTACATTCTGGCCTAGTAGGAGGTGAGGTGGTGGTAGTAGCAGCCTACTTTCTTTTTACGCATCCCCAATCCATAACTTTTTTTTTAGATACAAGATCACTCGTTTTTTTATCATCGATCGGTCCTACAATATTCCGCAAATATCTTGCCTGCGAACTGGCCACTTAGAAACATTTTTATTTTTATTCGAACAATCAGCATCGAATGGCAATTGCTTTTTCTCACAAGACATTGCGCGCTACCATTTTCACGACACAATTTTTTTATTTTTCAAAGTTGACTAACATAGTGATTTGTTTAAGCATCGTTGGTAATTTGTTTTCAATAAGTAGTATGGTTGGCTGTTTTGGATTCCAGGCTAGTAACAAACACCATAAATAAAAATATACTTACAAATTAACTATGAATGGGTGATTGATTTCGGCCAGGATGCTCTTCTCGTTCATGACGTGGTCGACTTGCTTCAAACGGATGACGTCTGCCATGGAGAGGATTTTCATCGCCAGGTACTCGTCCGCCGCCTTGTCACGGCACAGGCAAACTCTGCCGAATGTGCCAGTGCCTGCCAGAGAAAAAGCCATTTTATAATACAGTTAATACTTAGGCTGGGTTGTACCATCTTACTTTAACTATTCCAAACGTCAAAAATCTATCCGAGTCCATTAAAAACATCGGTTATCGTTATAGTTACAGACAAAGTTAAGTGTGCAACTCGTACAAGGTTTCATGAAAGTAATTGATAGAACGAAATAATTGTTTCATGAAAATGCATCGGTTCAACACATTTATCGGATCAGCATTTGCTTTAATGCATTCCTTTAATAATATCTTCCCTAATATTTGCCGATGTGAAAACCCATTCAAAACAAAGTTTGAAAACATTTCTTTGTAATATTCCAAAGCATTATATCTATCATGTTGTTAATAAAAATTGTTTCAGAGAAGAAGTGGTATTGAGTCACCTGAAAGAAATACCGGCTTTATTCGTAGCGTAAATAATTATTCCGAGCGTTTGGGCTTGTTACGGTGGTAATGTGCTGCCGATATGTAAACACGAGCTCTGATTCTAACAAAACAGCCAATTCGTTTACAAGCTGAATTATTTGTTTGATTATTTATTACTCGAAGCACTACGATATTCATAATAAGATATATCAACTTTCTTTAACAATAAGCAAAAATACTGTAGGTACGACATATGGGTTTGGACCCATATGCACATGATGCAGCACATCGCATATTTCATGGTTGTCACAAGGATCTTTAGAATTAAAAAAATCTTTTAAACCACAGCGGGAACAGCACGGAAAATAACAGTACCTTAACGCCAAGGTATAATAGAGATGATAAATAAGTGTGAAAGAACACGGGAGAAAGGCTTGCATGCATACAAGTAGGTATTTAGTAGACAAATCGAACAGATATTGAATTATTATTTTTAACTCACAGTACATAAATGTACGATTATTTTACACACTAGACTATACACTATAGAACACTGGCTGTTCTATGTAAGCCATGACGTGGTGAAAAATAAATTATAAGCAAACAACCGTCACTCAGGGGCTCAGTGCCGCTCACGGAGTTTGTCTATCTCTCAATATTGCTCGCGTGACTCATCCCGATACCTATCTCAAAGAGTTAGAGTAATGTTTGTTATTAATGCTCTAAGTTCTAACCGCATCTCAATAGCAGTAGGGTTGCCGCAATAGACAAAAATAATATCTCCTTATCATTCATTATTACATGCGTAGCGTTATTTCATCGATTATTCTAAAAATATTTGTTTACTTTAGATCCATCTAATGTTTACTTCATACTTAATAAACTTTTTCTATTACTTTAATAAAAAGTAAGAACAGAGCGACAGCTAATTTTGTAATGTAGAGTCTTCCAAAGATTATGACGTATCATTACGTTTTAGTTCCTTTAGTAAAAAATTTAAGCTATTATAATTATAGTTAAGCTATCATTACATTACATTACCACACTATATTTTTACATTCAAATACCTACTCATCCTAAAATTTGCGCTGCCTGTGTTATAATTTTATGCATGGCTTAATAATTTACCTAGTTAATTCCAAAGCCATTGTGCAACCCTACAGAAAATAGTGTATTATAACGCTAAATCTGTGGCCAATATTGAAAGTTAATGGCAGCTCGTGGTTTCCCAACACCGTTGCAGTGACAAGTGAATTTAAGTAGAATACTTTTACATTTATTTAAAACTCGTTTTTTGCATTATACTATAATTGAGACTGATATTATCTGATACTTTTTTCAAGTGCACTTTAATTCGCACTGCGTTGTTATTTGTTAGTTTGTTACCAAGGACTCTTTTCAAAATCACGAAAACAGCTTTTAGAAGCTCTTGGCCTTCATCTCATATCATGCACTTAAATTAATTTATTCGGTGATCAGACTATATTTTTGGTTGATAAAATGTTTTAAATTTTGGTGGGAAGTTAGTAAGGCGACCCGCGAGCTACTATTTATAAAGAAAAAGTAACTATATTAAAATACCTCTACACTGTTATAGACGCAAAAATATAAACCAGAAATCTATCAGGTATTGGGTATGTCAGCTAAAAATAACATATCATCACTGAATAACATCTAATAATAGCCACCACCTTGTCAACCGTTCATTAAACCTTGTTAATGGTAATTAAAATCCGCTAGCATACACGTACGAGTATATTGTGATAACAAGGCAATCCCTCCAAAATGATATCACTCCTAGGCGTTATGAACATCAAGTGAGTGTAAGTTCATATTTTTTATTTTAAAAGTTGGTATAAAATGAGTGAAAATTTTTTCGTTAATTTTTCAGTCAGTGTGTTTACTCATTATCACAGATAATAAATATAATACTAATTACTACGCATAACTCTTTTGCTCGCTAGTGTTACCTGTGCTATCTTCTTTATTTCGAACAAAATTGCAAAAATAATTCAATCACACGGAATGTAAAAACCATTTCATCGTACCTACTTCGGAACTGTTCTGTAATATTTATTACGGCACTAAAATTGTTTTATTGGCGGTTACTCAAAGATTGAATGCGACTACTTGTATTATAAAATTGTTTAATGCATTTACTTTTCTTTTAGTGGCCTTGAATGAGTTTTACGATTATGATACAACACTCTATTTATAAAACATTTTGGAAATTATAACACTATAAATATTTTGTTTTACATAAATAAGCTATCCCAATATTGCAGTTAATGCAAGTAAGTATAACAAATATAAATAAGTGGGAGCTGTATTCACGAGTACATCCAGCGTTGGCGTCCCTAATCCAGTCATGGCGGCCGTCAAATCTTTTTGAATTTTGTTTAAACGCCAACTCAAAGTCTGCCAAAGCAGAGAACAGTGTGAAGAAATCCTTTGCGTCCCATTTGTCTTGATCAACTGCAGCGGCGCGGGCAGACCGCGAAGACTGAATGACTAATGGCTGGAGCTGATGAAACACAAACAACTCAGACAAAGACGTGACGTCTAGTTGGCCAATGAGTGTTGAGAACCTACTGGATAGTCTATAGGTAACCAAAACCTACCTACCCACATAGGCACTACTTTCTCAATTTACTAATTAATTACTTATTCCTCAGAATAGTCCTAAAAGGATTTTTTGGGAGTACCTACATCATCCATCCCTTGCGCGTTTACATTTTATTAATATAATATTTTTATTTTTGTAATCTTTGGGAAAATGGAATGGGGCATTTGTGTGAGTTAAATATTTATGCGGCATTCTTCATAAAGAGGCAAAATTACAACTGATGAAGAACAAGATATTGAAATCAACGGAAGAATCGTCCATGATTTTCCTGCACTGGGGATTTATTTGCAGTTTAACGAGTATTGTAGAGTCCCCACCGGGTCGTGGGCGGCCAATAACAGTCAATTATCATCTACTCCGTTTGAAGTTGCCGCTCGTAATGAGTTTTCTCCCGACTGTCATCCGACCATACTATTTCAGCTTTACCACGTGAGAAGTGGAACACTATTTTACGTTTTATGTACGGTTTTGACGACATGTCACATATATTACACTCAAATAAGACGCACAGTTATGATATCACACTGAATTAACCTATGTTTTTAAAGGTCGAGAAGAAGAGACGTGGAAACACGAATGAAAAATTAGAGGAAAATATATTTTAAATCTGCTATCAGACAAATGTGAGTAAAATTATTTTTCTAATAAACTTCATGTTTAGTTTCGTAACAGGTCCTTGTGCTAACAACAGAAGGCTACTGGTCCAATATTTTTATTTTTAAGGTTTAATTTACGTAACACGTGTATCGAGAATCAAGATGCCATGCCAGTGACGTAGTGCACAGAGTTTCCCCATAGTGCGTTATTTTCTGTCCCTTGCGCAAGACTCCTCGGGCAGAAAGTGTTGATGGCTGCTGAGAAAATAATCTGTTTCAGAATGTATACCAAGTTGCAACAGCTGTTAATATAAACAATTATTTTAGTGAAGTGCGATTGTACACTTAGGCCGCCTTTACACAATGTTTTTTTAACATGCATATTTAAAGATGGATTATTATATTTGTTATCAGATTTTCTTTTCTAACTGTTACAATTCATGGATTTAAGTCGAACGATTATGTTGCTCGTTCAGGCGTCCCGCAGGGATCACATCTCGGGCCAATCCTCTTCTTAATTTTTATAAACGACATTTCTAAGAATGTAAAATTTAGTAATATCTCTATATATGCTGACGACTTAAAATTATATAGATGTATTAAAAATCAGACAGATGCTTCTTTGTTACAAAGGGATCTTGATGCCGTGCACGAATGGTGCGTTACCAACAAAATGATTCTCAATCCGCAAAAGTGCACACATATAAAATTTACGAAAAAGAAGAATGTCTTACCATCTCATTATTCAATTGTCAGACAGACCCTAAAAGAATCAAATACTGTTCGAGACCTTGGTGTTTCATTAGACAGCAAACTGACCTTTGTTGAGCATTTAGACAATATAATAACAAGGTCCTGGAAAATATTGGGCTATGTCAAGCGAGCGGACCACCAAAAACTTTAAAAATATTAACACCCTCATAATAATCTTCAACGCTCTTGTCCGCAGTAACTTGGAATACGCTTCAAATGTATGGAATCCCATTTACAGTACTCACTCTCAAAGAATTGAGCGCATACAAAAGAGCTTTACTCGCTATCTTGTATATAAATGTCGAGATTGTCCCCGTGGAGCTGACTATGACACCAGACTAAAATATTTTAAAAAGTGTTCTCTTGAGAACCGACGTAAACTCTTAGATGTTATGACTTTACACAAGCTGATTCACGGTAATTTAATCTGTCCAAGTTTACTACAACAGATTGGTCTTATTGTCCCATACCACATCCCTAGACATCATATGTCTAGCATATTCAACATGCCCCATTCTAGAACCAACCTGGGTAGTTGTGCTCCGCTGTACCGGTGTATACGCACTTACAATAATATTAATACTGCTGACATCGATATCTTTGATGAATCGGAGCGCCGCTTCAAGAGGAAGTGTGTGGAATTAATATTATGTACCTAATATTTATTGTTTCTTTCCTTAATTTTGTCTTTAATTAATGTCCTACTTTAAACTCGAGTCAACGTTCGATAATGGGAAATGATGTATCCACCTGTAAAGGCATATATTTTAATATTGTACCTACTCAACACTGTATTATTGTTATATGTAAAGTTATATGTCGTTGGTGTATCTTTTTCAATAAATAAAATAAAATAAAAAAATACTTAGCTGGTGCAGTGAAATAAATAAATATTTATGTAATAAATGACTTCTTTTATCATCTTCAAATGTAGAGACGACAGAAATAGGCACATTTTTATTGTAGGCTGATACACTATAAGAATTATTGTTTCTTCATAGACACTAGTGTCAATAGTCGTGACACCCGAACCTTATTTTCAACCGACTTCAAAAAAAGGAGGAGGTTCTCAATTCGACCCGTATGTTTTTTTTTTTTTTTTTTTTCTATGTTTGTTACGCGATAACTCCGCCAATTATGAACCGATTTGAACAAATCTTTTTTCGGCGTATAGGTAATACCTCAAGGGTGGTCCCATTTAAATTTAATAATAGAAAAAACAACCCCCAAGGGTGGAAAATTGGGGATGAACTTTTTTATACGCAATATCTCCGCCGATTATAAATCAATTTGAACGATTATTTTTTTGTTGAATATGTATTATCAAAAGGGTGGTTTCATGCGAATTTGAAGAAAATATTTCACCCCCAAGGGTGGAAAATTGGGGATGAACTTTTTTATACGCAATATTTTTAATTTTTAGTTTTTTTTTGTGTTCACGCATTTGAAGTCGGTTTTATTTTTTTTAAAAGTTATAGTTGTACGTGTTGCGAACTTTGTGACTACTTTTTTATTTGTACTTTGGGAGTCACGAACTATTTGACGCTGACTGTACAACACATATCTAATTTGAATCATTGAGGTAATATAGATCAACGGTTGGAGGAGGGAAGGACTCGATAGAAGGGCAGCCGACTGACTAGGTCGCCGGGCGAGGCCGCTCGGGCCTCGCTACACAAATCCTCGGAAATCCAATAATCCATTCGAATAACTAAACATTCTCATTCTTAAATTGAAACAGAAAGGGTTAAATAAAGTAAAGCATAACTACCTATTGCAGTCGAAAAAATCTTAGCAACTGAGGATATAATAGTAACAATAAACGTATAGGTATTAGGTTCGTTCATGAAATCATGAGGATACTTAGTATGTAGTCTAATGTTGTTTGGCATATGTAACTATTTAACAGTAAAATACCCAGTAGCTTATATTAATATCGGAAGCTTAAACTATAACATAAGGGGGTAATGAACTCCACTACAAAGGTAGTACAACATACACACGTACAACGTGCTTCAAGCGAACTTCAATGTCAATTAAAGTTCCTATAAAGTTCTTGGGTCTAGTTAATAAATTACAATCGGTTTCCATCAACAGTGTATCTTCCACTCATTATCATGCAGTAAACAATGTTGGTAGAGTCGTGTACCTGGACATACTGTTGTATCTATGAACTGTTGGCCTCCCAGAATGATTGTATGCAAAACATTTAGTAGCATTATTTTTATCGATCCACCTTATAAAAATACAGTTATTTTATAAGTAATTAATATGCTCGTATAAAACACACAGGCATGCAATTTAATTGTTTATGTATATCGACGTGAAATACCAATTTAGTGATAATTATTAATACATAATATTACATTAGTGTTGAATTATAATAAAAATGTGATCATAAAGTAAATTAAAGTTTAAAAGTGCTCTTATACCACTTTTAGTGCAAATATTGTAAAAAAGTAAAGTAACAATAATAATGACAGTTATCGTAATAAAATAATCTTTTAAGCTTCAATGAGTGAAGGGCAGCCGTATCGAGTCGACAAGACCACTTTCACTCCATAGGCCACTCAACATGACGCAGTGGTCATCTCACACCTAGTTTCTCGATGGCATAATTCCTAATCACAATGACATCGACGGTTAAGAATATAATACACAGGCTAAGGTTAACTTTAAAACTTTAATCGGTGTTTTGTATGGAGTTTGACTGACTTTTGACGTATTGTAGTAAATATTTGTACAAAGCAAGTAAAAGCTTTTTATCTCTCCAAACGTCGATTTTACCCGACTGCGCCAGAAGGAGGGCTATGTTTTTGAAGATAGAATATGATTCTTTACCGTCACTACTTTTCTAACTCCTCAGATCACAAACCACTTTCTTAATCTTTCCTGGGCATAATAAATGCTGATAATGTTAAATAGTTTCCGGATTTGACAGCTATAGATGTTTTGTTTATAGCTCCATAGAACTGTAAATTCTCAACTTTCATATTGAAATGAGTCGTTTTAACCTTTAAAAGACCGCCTGGCTACAACGGTCTCCACTGCGTAATGAATCTTATAATACGGACTGTTCACCACAGTGCTTACTTACGTATACAGGGTGAAATTTAAATCATTGGCATCCTTTTAATTTAAGACTACTCATTTTTGGGGAATGTAGATACCTACTATGTATGGATTTGACGCAGACCGTCCCAATTTGGTTCAAAATTAAAAACAAGTTTATGTATACGGATCTGATCTTCTTGTTGTCTTATTTATAATAATTTTGGACTAAATAAACATTCTTTCTTTCCAATCGCATTTCGTCACGAATTAAAAAACGGTCCCATTCGCATGCGATCCCTTTCACATTCAGTTCCATTCGCAAAATGGTCACACATTTTACATACAACATACAAGATGAACTATTGTTTAAAAAAATGGTAGGCTTTAACAGGCTTTAAATTAATCTGAGTGTGATGCCAACGATTTAAACACCCTGTATAGTTAGAAGCTAGTTAATTGGAGTAAACTTTGCAACAATTAAGTACTGTATTTGTTTTAAGTCACCTGGGTAGGTAAGAGGTAATCTCGTAGAGATAACAAAGAGTCGATCTTGACCTTGGCCCTGTGCACGCGCAGTCGACCACGCCAACCTCCTCCGGATCATTCACGCCCGAATTGTCTCATTATTCATTGACATTGACAATCACCAAAGTCAAACATATCAGGCATACCGTACATAATTACAGCACGTAATAACTTTACCCACAAATTGAACACAGGTAGGTAATTAAATGAAATTGAAATAACGATTGGACCGCAACATTGAAAGAATACACTGTTGGAAATTCGAAAGGTGCAACGACATTCACCTTTGACTATTGTTTATGAATCGCTATTGTTATATCCGACTCAAATGTTGGAATGTTTCCACTTACACTCACACAAAATGATAAGCTCGGTGAAAGATGAAAGACGAAACTTTCGTTCTAAGCGCATCTCCATAAACTCAATTAACACCTCTATGATAGAGACCATGTTTCCATGTTTTATTTAATTCTAACTTTCATGAATTTAAATATTGATTAAAAATATACATTATATCCGTGCCAAGCAACGAATGTCTACAGCGACTTTCCTAGACGTTTCTCTAATACCTACTACTTATGTTTTCGTTCAGCGGCTCAAAGACTGACGCACGCGCACAGTCAAACTCACGGCTGCCGCCAGCTGTAGACGCTTGCTTACTAGATTTTCTAAAATAAACCTTCTAAACAGCTATTTAACATAAGGTAGAAACGTCAAACTCATTATTCTTTGAAGATGCATTTTGAAACGACCGGTAACTGCCTGAGCTGATATAAGTATTTTTATAAATCTTTAAAGATTAAGTTTACTTTCAGGGACTTGCATTACCTATAATACTTTTTTATTTACCAGTGTTTCGAGACCATCAAGCGCCACAACAAGCTCTGTTACTAGTCTACTTATTTTATTTTGTTCTTTTACTTAGAACTTAATGTAAAACACACTCCGAATCCTAGTAGAATCATAAATTTAAGTTCAGTATCCTACTTCTTCTACGAACCGGTTTAGTAATTTACTATACATTTGGAGAAGTTAGCAGGCTTTGAATAACAACATCTTTGTATTCGTAGTAAAAATACAATAAATGACAGTCATTTTACTTTCCAATAAAAGGAGCCAAAACTCCCACACGCATTCGTGTCCAGTGTTTCCAGCAATAAATAAATCATCGAGATAGAAAACATTATGTAGAGTGTAGATATGTATTTTTGCAGACGTGACGTGAGCCCGCACCGCAGCTGTCCTGTGTGTCTGGCGAGGAGAAACTGACACGATAAGTATTATTTTTATTTCGAGAATTTATCAACATTCATCTTTATACATCAACATAAATAATCGAAGCATCCAACAACTGACTGTAACGAAGCAAAGATTTAATGCATATTTCTTTTAAATATCACAATAGGTACATAGTAACAAACGAGAGCAACAAGGTTTTACAATGTCAGAATCGTAGACACAACACGGAGAATTTTAAGTTTTTATTCAGTTCTGTCGGAGGAAAGAAAGAAAGAAGAGAGTTACATAATCGTTCATCTAACTAACGCCCGTATTCACAAACGACGCCTGTTTAAGTGAAGCAGCAAATCGAACGCACAGCGTTAAATAGAGCTCTGTGATTGTCACCCTATGTGTCCACGTGCACTGTGAGACCTCATAGTAATGTTTGTGTACGGGCGTTCATCTTGTATGACAGAACTGTGTCATATGTAGAAATCCCAACTATAATATCCCAACTAATATTATAAATGCGAAAGTAACTCTGTCTGTCTGTCTGTCTGTCTGTCTGTCTGTCTGTCTGTCTGTTACGCTTTCCCGCTTAAACCTCGCAACCGATTTTGATGAAATTTGGCATAGAGATAGTTTGAGTCCCGGGAAAGAACATAGGATAGTTTTTATCCCGGTTTTTGAAACAGGGACGCGCGCGATAAAGTTTTTCTGTGACAGACAAAATTCCACGCGGGCGAAGCCGCGGGCGGAAAGCTAGTAATATTATAAATGCGAAAGTAACTCTGTCTGTCTGTCTGTCTGTTACGCTTTCCCGCTTAAACCTCGCAACCGATTTTGATGAAATTTGGCATAGAGATAGTTTGAGTCCCGGGAAAGAACATAGGATAGTTTTTATCCCGGTTTTTGAAACAGGGACGCGCGCGATAAAGTTTTTCTGTGACAGACAAAATTCCACGCGGGCGAAGCCGCGGGCGGAAAGCTAGTATTTTTTATAATTTCAGCTTCACCCGCGTAACATCGACAAACTCCCTTATTTTCCTGTGTATAACAATCGGTAACAACTAACAACCCCGCGTTGTTGCCGTGCCTAATGGTCTACAAACTCGTTATCTTGTGGATATTTCTTTGTGTGTACATCGCGAGTCTTATCACATAAGTTTTTTGGTTGTCTTTCATCAAGAGAGAAACGTTGAATACTTAAGTCAGTAAAAGATTAATAAAGGTTAAATTGTAAGAAGCTTTAGGTAGAAGGTAGAAGTTCTAGTATGACGTTTAGGACTCGTTTGATGCACTTCGACTCCTATTTTGTACTTCAACGCACAATTAGTTACTTCGTCACTGTCACCGAAAGCACAAATCCGTGTTGCCGAATACTAAATGTAACCATTCACCGCGTGTCAAGGATCCAGTCAATGTGATCTTTGGATGTCTTCCAAACTGCCATCCCAGACCCATTTTCTTTAAAATATGAATGAACTTTGTATCATTTCTCCAAACGGCGCATTGTTGTTGTGGCAAACCGAACCTCTTTGCCTTTTATACTTTTTTTATTTAATTTTTTTAAGAATAAACCTGTTTTTTGATAGCTGTCTTGTAAGCAACGTCTCGAAATTAAACGCGAATAATTTACTTGGATATTTTCTTGTATTTTTCACGCCTTTACCTCTGATCCCTCACTGTCCTCAACAGTTGTAATAGTGTTGTACTATAAATTAAGACGTAATCAGACGCGACTACTTATTTAACGCTTGAATGGCTAACACAACAAACCACCACAAAGAATTACTGGGCTATGTTTAATCGAGAGTGACCTAAGAATAGATTATTAAGATAGCCGAAGGCCGTAGAGTAGTATTGTTCTGATCCAATCACCACTCTCTGAAGCCATTTCTGGAAGTTACATCAGCAGTCTAATATTAACTCTGTCTAAATGACTATTACTGTCTAATGTAGTTACTAATAAAAACAGCAATTCATCTATTGTCTCTATTTTATTATAATAACAAGAAATATGTATTGCGGATTTCTTCAATAGAACTTAGGGTTGCTAACCATAGGTTTGTCAAAGAAACCAATAACAACAAAATCGGTACCTAATTTTTACGGGTAGGTAGGTACTTTCGATATAAGCTGAACAATAAAATCGACAGTACTAAAAAAATCACTACTGTTTTTTTTTAAGTTGACATCCCTAGTGTAACGAGTAGCTTTTATAAAATGAGATAACGTGTACTCGATTTGCATTGTAATACATGACATAACACATAACCGGTGCTCGTTCAAATCTCAGCGACCGCCGCGGGTGCGGTTACTCTCGTTAACCTGCCCTACATAGCATCAGCTGTATGCATGTAGCTAGACTAATCGTTTATTATTACTTATTGCAAAACCGAACATCGATATTTATCATGGTGGCTTCCTAATTGTGTAACTCACCATTAATCGATGTTACACGGTACATCCAATTCTCGATAAAAGTTAAACGAGTTACCCACTGTAACGAAGTCTAATAAGCATAGAGATTCCCATTGAAAGCGATCGTGATTAGGTCCCTGTTCACAATATCAGATTTCTTGGATTTAAGTATGTACATATTTGATATTGACTATAGTAATCACATAAAACTGTAGTGCTCAATAATACACTCATTTTTCTACATATAAAACGATACTGCGACAGCAAAAATCTACGTGAATTCCTAAATTATTTACACTTTACGCAATGTCCACGTAGACCTACATTTATAAATGCCACTCTACCCTTGGGCAAGACAATTAAAACAGCATAAGTTTAAATTGCGTTCCTTACTTTGTGGCCATTGTAACCGGAACTTGACACCACCTAGAGCGACCACGCAACACGCAACACATCACGCAAGTGGGCAGGACTTTCGGCTAGTTTCTTACGCTTTACTCCGTCATTATTAAAATGTAACTTACCGATGACTAGTTTCTGAAGAAATGAGGTGTTTCGTGACAAAGTTGAAGGTTTTTAACATTTTCCATCGCGTGCCGAGCTACAGGATCACAACAGTCAACACGCTACCATACGGTTCAAAATAAAGTGCCATGTTTATGCTCGCTTATAACATCTGGAAAATCTAACCCGTAAATGCAAGTTATCATAATCACATGACAACTCCAGAGGTTTTGATATCTTGTACTATAAAAAATAAATAAAAATCTTTATTTGAAACCAGAAACAATTTTACATTGTGCAGTAGTACGAGTAATACAGTATTGACTACAATTTTAAGGAAATATAAATAAATATATAATACTGAAGTATTAATTTATTGTTAGTGTAGCAATCACAAAGCTGTGGCGCTAGTTACCCAAATCACATAGTACTCCACTTATTTGACTCCATCACCTCAAACGAGCCCCAATTGTAATTAAAATAAAGTGATAATTTCCTTTCATAGCGGACTCGGTCCTATGCTAATTTCTTGCAGGTAAGCAATGAATATTTAATGCAAGTGGACAGTAAATAAAAGTGCTTTATATTCATGGGTTCAGCAGTTCAATGGTCTTTGATCGCAGAGAATGGCGGTTACCAGCACTGATAGGCTAGGAGCTCGAATCTAATTCGACAAACTATTCTAAAGTTATTGTTGCACGTAACAAATTAGTGTACTTGTCAGCTTTCAGATTAAAATAACGATCAAGCATAAAGATTATATTATTATAATGAAATAATAACTATTACATAAGCTATATTTTTGTAGATTGCATTATGTAGGTAATTATCTGACTCCTAAATCATAGCATAGGTGATCTGTAGGAAGTCTAGTCGTCATTTTATCATCAATAATAATTGAAACAATTACTATATCCATAAAATCGTGGAAGTTCCTTTTTGACATTACCTAAAAAATCAATCGCAACCCTCAGCTCCTGGCCTAAATAATAGTAGAGTAGAAGGTAGAGCTGTCTTTTTATCACGCCGCTTACGAGGTTCGGGAAGTAATTAACTGAGCGTCCGGATGCGCCTGCGCTTGAGATCTACTTTAGTCC
Source organism: Ostrinia nubilalis (assembly GCF_963855985.1). Lineage (NCBI taxonomy): Eukaryota > Metazoa > Arthropoda > Insecta > Lepidoptera > Crambidae > Ostrinia > Ostrinia nubilalis. The sequence continues at coordinate 10,097,031 of NC_087090.1, forward strand.
ACATCTCTTTGTTCTACACGTTACATTACAATAGGCTGTTCTACAAGTTTTTGATGGACTTGAAACTGAATAACTGGAAAACTGGAGTATTTCAACAGAATTCAGTATTTTATGTGATTGACCAAGTTTAAAGTTGAATCTCTAACAAAATACTTACTTATTAGTTTATTTATTTCTCTCAATATTTAAACTAACTTCATTGCAAGCATGCAAGCTAATGTATAAAATCAAAGGCACTTTTTCCTGCGTGATAGTGATAAGATAATGTTTACGGCTCAATAAAATTTACACGGCATAAAAATCTCGTTAAACAAAATTGTTTATTGGTCTCCTACGTTCCTTTGAGGCCTTTGCGAAAATCGCGTTAAATCAAAGTTATGGTGTTTTATGATTGTTATAAGTTCGACGTAAATATAACTGTGATGGAACGTGTCTTGTGAAGTACGTCACGGCGATGGATGGATGTATGGGTGACGTCGGCGAAGGGTGCAAAATCCTATGTTGTATTATTTCGAGTTCCGTTCCGCGGCACGTTTTGGCAGCTGTGGATATACCCGTACTAATCTTTCATAACAGTTTTGAATACTCGATTGAATCTTTAAACAACATGTGTATGATGATAATTCAGAGATACAAATCTATCAACAGTTAAACACGTCAACAAACGCAATGGAAAACAATGACGCTCGTATTTATTGTTTTTGTTGGGAAAACTTTTGTAAATTCGATTAAACAAGTTTAAAGTATTCAACCTATTTACGTCATAATTCAAATTATATTTCTTTAAGTTCGCACAATAGGTCCTAAACATAAATAAAGTAAGTACTTAAGTTAATAAAAGTATTACCTTATCAATAAGTAATTATGAATAACAGACAACAAACTTAATTAGCTACTTTCAACTTTATCTTAACACTTTTTTTCTTACTCAATAACACGTGATCAAATCAATCGTAACCTGTCAATGAACCTCTTTAATTATGTAACCACTAGTACCTAGTTACTAGTTACGAAGTATTAGGATTAGATAAGATGTAGGTATTGAATTACAACAGTTTTAATTAGAGATGGGCCGACTAGTCGCCGACTAGTCGGGAAAGCCGACTATTCGGCATCTTTTATAGTCGGCCGACTAGTGACGACTATTCGGAAAAATATGCCGATTATAATCGGCGCATTTCAAAATTAAATATGTACCTATGTGAATGAAATTAACTCATAATCCCCAAGATTATTATGAGGTAGACCAAGGGCGTTTATCTAAACCAATTTTTACTGCAAAAAATCAGTAAAAAGTGATTTCACCTGGTTAAAAATTTTGGCAGTCTAAATTTCATACAAAGTTAAGATTATTTAAAATTACCAGGAAATCATCAAAAATGTGTAAAGTTTATGTAATTAAAATAAAATAAAACCAGCGTCGTGGCCTTCCCCACCGTGGGCCACGGCATATGCTGAGTGGAGTCCCATTGCGATTGGCATCGCTGTTGCATCAGGGTGGCACTGCTCAGTTCACTTTTTATTTCCTTGTAATATTTATGTGCTATTTTTGTCTTTTTTCCGTATACTTTCTTTGTTCTCTGAGTGATGTTCATCGTAATAAACATTTCTTTCTTTCTAATTTGTCCATATAAAAATTATGACACTTTCTTTTCGGGGAAAAAATGCATGGAATTGCATACCTATCCTGCGGGGAAGTGGTAGATTATGTGGGGCTCCTCTCATTGGAAGAGATCGCCTTAGTGTGAAGTACTATGGGAATCCGGACAAAGCCATCAACTATCACAGTCCGTCCAGGCAATTGCCCCCCTATGGCGGGCCCTGCCTATCCGACGGTGGTGGTAGTCCGTGCTATGCAGGCGGGGGTACCCCCAGCCCCCAGCTCGCTGACCATCACCGTGGAGGGTGGAGAGGAATCAGCGGGCCTAGGATGCGTGCCACGATAAGTGCAATTTTGTCCATACATTTTGACGTTGATAAGTAAGAATAATATCACGGCACGCATCCTAGCCCAGCAGGAGGCGATCATATTGTCACCACCTCTGACCCCTCCGCCGTCGAAAATTATGACATCTACCTTAGGTACTGTTAGGTGATTGTAATGTTGCTTTTTATTTTTTCTCATATTAAAGTAATCTCATTTCTCAAGAAGTTATATTTGTCTCTTTAGAAATCTAGATATTCATATTTATTTGAGAAAATCTAGATATTATTCTTCGGACAAGTAGGTATTAGAATAATCGGCATTGCCGATTAGTCGGCCGACTAATCGGCAATTTGAAAACCGATTAGTCGGCTAGTCGGTTAGTCGGCAAAGACCATAGTCGGCCCATCACTAGTTTTAATCATCTACTTTTATTTTACACGATTACGGTTGCTTAAGTTTCTCATAAGTCATTAAGTATTTCCAAAGTACTGAATATACTTAAAAGTTTTTTTAGCTTTAGAAAAGTCATTCAAAAATATTTTGTTAATTTGTTGTAACTTAACTAACTTAATATTTTATTATAAAACTACCTACCTACATATATTATTAATGTATTTTCACCGATATTAATCAGATACTACTTAATTCCAGTTTATTTTTGGATTGTAATTAAAATTTCTTAGCGATTAGAGTCGCTTCTCAAACAAAAATATTTTTGAATTTGTACCTACTTTAAATAAATAAATAACTATCTCTTACTATTGTTTTTACCAAGACAGCAAAAATATACATAACGATTGGTATAGATCCATTAAACAACAACTTTGCTATGTTCTCGCAGAGCCAGCTTATCGAAGCTTTTTTCTCATCGAACATTTAAATAGAATCATTGACGTACAGTCCAATAGAATGTAATATCATAACTCACATCTGCTCACACCATAAGAAACCCAAAAATAACAAGTAGATTGTTATGCCCGGATCATACTTTGATGAAACGTTCAGTTTATAAATAAGATAATAATGGTTTCATTAGCGGCTTTGTATTTACGTCAAAAGGAAACAAGAAGCGTATCAACATGTGTTATTATGAATTTATGACTAACGCAAAACAAACATTATTTATTTTGTAATCCCTAATGAACGTTAAAAATATGAAATACAATCATGATTTGAAAGATGGAAACTTTATTTCAGTTCTCTATAGGACTGCTCTAAGCAGAAACATTTTTTACTTATTTAAACGGTTTCAATTTAAAAATAGCACCTAGATTTGTTTTGTATACCTGAAGACTGTAAGTAATATATCCTTTAATGTCAAGACAGTGACTATGTATCATTATAATGTGCATATTTTACACACGGAAGGTACATTTTAATTTATAACACATGTATGAAAATACATCAATATGTATGAACATTGTACGCACATAAACATTATTATATAGACGAACAAAGCGCAGTTTTACTGAAGACACGTTAAATACACAACTCGTGTTTTATTAACTTTTATGACGGCACGTCTTATTTGACGCTTAATAAATTGTCAAAACACTAACGAGCGTTTCCCAGAAGCGTGGGAGCACGCTCTGCAGCGAAGTAGGTCGGCTTTAACGGAAAATCGCACAGTTTATACCACATCACCTCTTTTTATATCATTAAATAGATTATTAGGACACACAATAGATTGCCTGAATTTCGTCAGGTAATTTTTCACTTGTTGTTATCTCTCACTTTGAAGAAATCGCTCTTTCAAAATAAACGCCGAGTAAAATGTGCATCGCTTTACTCTACTTCTGCCAATAACAGCAATCCTCTTATAGCTGACTAGGTAATCGAATCGTTGGAGATATTGTGAAATTGGATAAGAAATGGGATGATTTAACGGACAAGCAGCGTTATACCGCGGCAGTGAGCAGCATCGCACATCGCGTAGAGACCCCAAGGCAGCGGAGCATGTTAATCACGTTTGTGCGACACAGGAATATCTTGTGAAATCCGTTGCCTATCAAGTTTCCGCTGACAAACACCCGCTTCACCTTATACTGCTTCTCGTCCCCACTTTCGTGCGACTCTCGAAAACATTTCACTTTTTCGCTTCTTCTAATAGAACTAAAATCGTCACTAGGTACGTGCGTTAAATAATGTTGCATAACCACTTCGACGCGACTATCGATTAGTTCACGCGTTATTTGATTTTTACAGACTTAATGGCTGTTGACACAAAAATCATCCCGTTGAATGTTTTAAGTGCCAGACCGACCATTATCCCTGTCGCTCATTACTAGAAGCGAAGAGATCGAGTGAAAAGGAAGACGTGGGAAACATTTTGTGTGTTAATGCAAATTTTATGATAATTTAGTATACCGCATTATTACAATGAGCTCTTCATACGAGTATCATTTCAAGAATTAAAGAAACCTCACCCATTAAAATATCCACTTGAGAAACTGTAAAAAGCTACAGTTTACTTAATCGTAAACATTTTATGAATACTTAATATTATATTTTCGAACAATTTCTTATTAAAGGTAGGTAATTTGTTGAAACAATTGACAGGCAATTTTAACTGAAAGACATTAATAAGGTTGTTTTAGGTAAATTAATATATTTCCTGCAATAGCCTATTTGTTGCATAGCTTTTATGGATGAAAACGAGCGCGCTCTTATCAATTGTTGTTTGAAATTCTATGCATGTTCCGCTCAAACAATACTGCAGTGCAATTGATTTTTTTATTGTGTGCATTGTTCGTAACTTGTGTGATTACCCCTACATGGCACGGTGGCCGATAAGGCAATGTCACGGCTGCGCAGTACCGGCGGAGAAAGTTACACGCGTTTGCGCAGGCGCAGGTCGCAAGTCGCGACGCGAACGTTAACGCGAGACGCGCGGACGCAGGATGTTACATAAGACACGACAGCGCTCAAAATTAATTTGTTTATGTTTACTAGGTGCACGCACAATACGCACATAGCCGGTTGTTGACAAACCTGAAGTGCTGACTTTTAAAAGGGTTACAGGTTGATAAAAATTTTGTTACTTTTTTAACACTATACTAACACTCAATATTATTACCCAGTTAACTACGAGATTACATAACATAGGGAGAACATTATTGTAACAACAATAGAAAATATTTCATAATACAATGGCTTGTTTTATCATGCAAGTAGGTATTACAAATAAACATTTTTCAATGCTCTGTTTAGTCGTGACGTTTGATTAAGGTAAATAAGTAAACCCGATGTTATTCAGCGTGGAAATAATGGCACTAAACCGCAAACCAATATCTGTCAGATCACCTGGTTGACCTATAGTTACCTGGGTTTAAGTGAATGTACTACCGACAACGGCAAATCATGCTTAAGAGCGTTTACGTCTAGCGTGGCATGTCAAGTTTAGGTAATTTCGATGCTATTTTTATTCACACTAAAATAATTGTGACTGTGTGCGTGTTCTCACGCTCTATAGTCAAACCAAAATACTTTGATCCACCATCGTAAAAGTGTGCCAGGCTGTCAAGTGACAGCTCAAGGAAACTATAAAATCTTCAAATCTTCCAACACCGACTCCATAATTATAAATCATGGTATACATTAGTCCTAATAAATAATAAAAATACATAAATTCTTTATCAAATAGTAAATTATCAAAGGTTTTTTACTATTTTGAGAACATTTTATACAGCCTATGTTCAGCAGAAAAAAATTGAAATTTAATGGTGAGAGATTTTTTCAAATCGTTTCTATTCAAAACAAACTTTTCCTGTTAACTATTCTTTTTTTATCCGGAAAATGCATAACATTTCATACCCACCAGCTGCGGGGGCAGCTAGTGGGTTATGTGGGGTTCTTCCTACCAGAAGGTGGGTAGCCCCTACACCCACTAAAAACCTGACTGTTTCTGCCATGATCCATATGAGTGATATGAGGGAACGCGGGACATCGCCATTGGCTGTTGCCTGTAGCATTCGTAATTAGCCGCCACCAGACACCTCCATGTCTAGCAACCGAGGCCTGTTAGGAAGGGACAGTTGGAGACCATAAGCTGTCCTCTTGCGCCCAGGGTGTCGGCGGCGGATAACCGGAGTGTCGGCTGAGGCCTCTCGCTCCCGCTTTCTACTGCTTCTTTCTGTGAAAGAACACTTTCACAGAAAGTAAGCACACTATACCATAAGATTATTTGTCTCATAAGAATATATTTTATACTAATGTAGATATTGTTTCCGAAAGCGAGCGGGTTCATTCCGTACCTGTACGCTTCATGCGTTCTCTAGCAAAAGCTGAAAATAAGTGTTCTGCCATTTTGAGGGTAGTGTTTATACTGAGGTCTTTGCTTTTTGCATCGCTGCGGCACACATCACTCTGACGCAGGGAACTATTTGAAACGCTAGTCATCTTTATCTTCTGTTGTTTCGTCACTTTTGTTATGTTGCAACTGTTGAAATTATTACTAACCTGTGTAACAAAATACCAGTGGTGTCACCTATGTGTGTTTCTTGACTAACTAACTTTATTTCGATATTGAATTGAATTTCAATAGCAACTATACATAATGTGTGTGTTAAAAGCATTAAAAAAGTGTGTGTTACAACAAATAAACAATTTATCTATCTATCTCACGCCTCTTCCCGATTGGTAGGGAGAGGTCATTTCCAACCGCCGCTCGTTCGCTTAGGCTGGGCACTGTTGGAGCGTGTCAGTCTGCTGCGGTGAATCACGTGCCAAGACTGCAGTCTTAACTGACAACCATCTACAGGCTCTCGGCCTATACGATGGAGGAATGGCCCGAAGCACCCATGGCCCGGTAGAACCTGGGTCGCCCTATGTGTGAGGCGATCATGCCGTCGCACCCACTCCTCTAATACAGGCAGAACTGCCTCTATGGTGCGACGTAAAATTTGGCTGACGGCCAGGCGTACCCTTCAGCACTCTAGGGCCTTGATCCTCAAGCCTCTACCTTTTGGTTTTCACCTCTCGTGGTGCACGTACACGTACATTTCCCCTTGGGACCTATGGTCACCTCGCAACTGGCGTCTATTCTCGGTTGTCGACACTAGCTTTGTCGCCACTGAGGATAAATGGCATAAATAATATCGATTGTCACCAGTGGCGACACATACTTTCCCAGTTGTAGCTACAGGCTTTCTCACAACTTATGACAAATTTGAAAATTATAAATAACTTGAACAAATCGAACTGCCTAAGGCGGGAATTGAACCCACGACCTTCCGCTTGCCAGGCGACTGCTCTTCCAACTGAGCTACTTAGACACTGGATGAACCCGTCGAAATTTTCAAGTGTAATACGCTGTTACGGCCAGCGTTTGTTTCATCAATGTTAAGTATACCTACCCTACATCTAACAGAAATATTGTTGCAAATATTTAACTGTCAGTTAAGATGAAACAGCTCTTTTACATAGTTATTTAATTTTTAGCGTTAAGAGTCGCATCTCAAACTAATTTGAAAATTATAACTTTATGACAAATTAGAAAAATACATCCCAATTATGCCTAGTGGGGACGTACACAAATATTGACGCAAATGTCATCGTGCATGACATACGTAAAGTAAAAGTCAAGTAAGACCAGATGAATACAAATATTATTAATTTTATTAGTAATTCGTACGCGTGGACCTCGTTTTACTCCTTAGTTCGTAAAATCTGTTGTTTGATATCATGTTGATAGATGGCGTTTCACGGCTTCCCCCGCATGAATATTTACGAACGTCAAAAACAGTAGTTTGTCCAGCGCTGTAGATTTTAACCAATGACGATAGATTGCGCTTTTTAGACACGTCTTATTTATTTATTGAAATTTATTTGTCACATATCGTCATAAATTATAGCCTATATGTTAATCTGGGTTATAAACAATAATACTGTAAAGTTTCAACAAAATCCGTTCAGTAGTTTTTGAGTGAAAGAGTAACACACATCCAGACATCCAGACATCCAAACTTTCGCATTTATAATATTAGTAGGAAGGATAGTAGGATTGTTATACGTCGCCACTAATGACAATATTTTTTTCCCATTTATCCTCAGTAGGGACATAGTCAGTGTCCACAACCGGGAATAGACGGACTGTGGATACTATGCGGTATCCACGAATTACCTCAGCCTGTGCCTCAGTGATATCATGCGTTGCGCTTTTTTCAACAGTAGGATGCTCCACGACTACACAGCACTGTGCCATACTCGAGCCCCATATAGGACCAACGCGCGACGCAAAAGTATAGTCAGCGACTCAGTGCGGCCGGGCCTCCGAGATTAGGCATCAACCGGCTTAGTGCGCCGGCGGTAGCCAAAAGCTGAGGGGTGAGACGATTCAAGTGGCCGTCAAATGACCACTGTCCAACTAACTAAAATCCGAAGTACCTACCGCAAAGATTTTCCGACTGTAATATGTTGTGTATGTTCCCCCTACAACTAGGTGGGACCCTGCTGGCAGAGCATTCCTATTAGGTAACTATTCTGTAACCACCTATTTATGGCAAATAAATTGTTAGTATTATTCCTCTTTATAATATTAGTATACATACATAACTTGCTGTTCCAAATTTTCGTCATTCGTTTTCGTTTCATCGCTAAAAATAACTTAATTACATTTTTCATTACGTCTAAAATAGAATTTGTTGTAAAAATAGACTGTAATGAAAAATAACAATAAAATATTTTGATTACCACGTGATCGCAAAATCTACCACCAAGATTTTGCGGATACACTATAAAAGTCCAGCTACCTGTCAAAGATCAACGTACGCGTGACACATGTCAGCAGAGCACCGAGCGACGTGACCTCACTCTGGAACGCCTCGAGGCGGACTGAATTTGAACGATTCGTGCGCGGCGATTTATAGTACTTTTCAAATACTCATAGAAAAAAAAATCCAATGAATTATTTTAAATTTCAAAGTAAATATTTTAGATAAGATATTCTTCTATAATATTAAGCAATTTTTGTGTTGAATAAAGGAAGAATATTGGTGAAAAAATCACTTTGATTTTTGGGTATTTCACGTTCTTTTAATTTGTGATTTCTTATTGTAAAATGCTTAAATCTAAAAATTTTCTCAGATAACTATTTGCCCTAGGATCTATGCTATAGGATAAAAATGTTTGTTAAATCGTTTTCACAGTATTTTTATACAAATTTCAGCTTGTAAACTGACGCTAAAGTGGAAATTTACAAAACCTGTGTGGACTTATCTTGATAGAATTCTTAAATACTAAACTAATCGCAATATTTTCTCAATTAACTATTTAGACGACGAAATTGCCTAACTATTTATGCCTATAACATATTTATAATATTACTGGTTAATGATTGTAACGAGTTGAAAAAGTACTGTTTTTGCGCCAAACGGCGTAAACGCTCTTAACTCTAGTATGCCTCCGAGATCTAATGTTTAGAAGCCTAGCTCTTTAATTATTGACTTGATCTTCGATTGAAATATCTAGGTAGGTATATTTCATTACATACTTAAATACTCCTGCAAATAAATTTTTCTTTATTAAAATTCATATTTTATTGTAGCAATAAAATAAAATGAAATGTAGAGACTTTCTTCACTGCATTTCTTTCGATTTTTTCACGATTTATTCACCGATATCAATGCATTAATTTAAAACGACAATAACTGACCTCCGCCACCCGCATGCGAGTTTGTGATTACAAGTTCATATTATTAATAATAACCTAAGGTTGTCAGGAGAGTGTGGAAAACGGCCAAGGGCAGAGCACCGATGCGCCTGCGTCACGTGCCGCCATGAGGGTCTGCATATCTTCAAACGACTCAAACCACTTACAACAATGCCCTAAATACGTGATCACAAACAATATTGACAATCAGAGCCATATAAACCTTGGAGTTTGCCTCTACCAAAAACTCGTTAGGTGAATAGAATATCCGTTTGTATATTTAACGTGACACATATGACCCGAGAAATGAACTAAGCGTTTCCTTTTTCCGCCGATGTGATTTCGGTGTTTTATTCATAGTTACATAAGTGTCGTTTAACGTTTTTATCTTTTCACTCCAGTGTGAACGTGGAAATAACTGGTGTATTATGCGCCGGCTGCGACCGGTTCCATCTCCGCTGCACGCCGCTTTCAGACTACCACATTGTTCTTAACTTTCTTTTCTTAATTTGACTCCACTGGCAACTTCAATGAGCTTAAGTAAGAGTGTGCGTGAACTATGTGAACCGACAAAGCCAGTGTCCATCAACGCATACCATAAACTAACTAAGACAGATAGTATTAATAATGGTTGGCTATTTAATACCAATAAAAACAGACATCTCATAACATTAATGGATGTGCCCACTTACGTACTACTTTTAAACTGAACTAGACCAACGTGAGCGGTTTCAGGTGCCCGCAATTTTATTTTAGCAGCCGACGTCCGCGTGTTAACTAAATGGTTTAGTCACTTACCTAATTTGTTTAGGGATCACTCTATGCGAACGCGAATGGAATTGAGGTGAGTTTAATTCAGATAAAATGGTGTATATTTATTTATTAATCGCGTCATGCTTCCTGTTTGCTGTGCGCAGGAGCAGCGGGCGCGGCACACTGCCCCACATATCTGCCGCTAATCACGCGTGACAAAACAATCGGTCGCGTGCGCAAAACTCATAATATTTATACTTGTGTTTGCATTCCTTGCCGGAATGAAATTCAACATTGTCTATCGGCATTGAATGAAACGTTAATAATAAACATAGTTGCAAAATATAAAAATACGATAAGCTTTTTGATTAGTATTTTCATGATCAAGAATTTTCCATTGTCATTCCATTTTCCATTGACTTTACAGTATAGACTACGAACTTGATAAAAATCTTATGTAGAGCAAAAAATGGCATGTAGGTAGATTGTAGGTATTCCAATTAGTGTGAGATAATTTATTATACTTGCACTACCTGTGTGTACTTATTGACTGATAGCTAGTAAATTAGCTTAAATAATATTTATCCATAACAACATGAAAACTCAACACTCATGACACTCTAACGCCGGATGACGGAAACATTTAATCATAAATTACTACGATGTGTGAAATGTACCTTGATGAGTACCATTTATTTTTAAAAGCGTCGTTTATTGACTTTTTCGGACGCGACGGAATATCTCCTGAAGTTTTTGACCTGAAACCTGTAGCATGATGGAAGGAGAGATTGGAAGCCTTCTGTGTCAACGACCGAGGGACAATACAACCAACTCGGCCCACGACACGCGTCCTGAGACCTGAGACACTACGCGCTCTGTTTCGCCCCTATAATGTGAAGTACAAGCGAGCCGTTTACAGTAACAGTTGCCTACATTGTATTGTACTGAAATATAATAACTTGCTATGCGTGTGCAAAATGGCTTATTCCACTATTCCCCGTTGACAATCCCTGTCAACGGGGATTAGTGAACTTTTTGTTCACTATAAATTCCCCGTTATATTAGGATTTTATTTTTACAATTATAAGCTCCAATTGGCGTAAACGGGGATTGTCAATGGGGAATAGTGGAATAAGCCTGCAAAATCCTACTCGCCTATTCAGAAGCGAATAGCTATTTATTGAAAAACGCGTGTCTAAAAACAGCTACATTTTTATGCACATTCAGATATTTTTTTTCTTAATGGAACAGACCGTAAAAAATGTTGGAAAAAAATGCAAACCAATAAATATTTGGCTCTTCCAAAGTAGAGACGGCGGAACCACTTATCACTTTACACCTAAGTGGGTAAGTAGCAAGTAGGTAGCATCTAGATTTTACTGTTATAGATAGAAAATGTTAAAACATTATTTCTGAAATGTTCTAAGGAGATTTTTTTAATAGTATTACATACTAGGAGCTTTCTTTTCTTTATTTTTATTTTCTTTATTTTAACCTTTTTTTTCGCGAAACAGCAGGGTCATGTAACATCCTATACTGTACTTTATTTAATTTTACTGACCTTTCAGATCAATACAAAATGTGGCTCACTCAACTCAAGTACAATAGAATTTATTGAGAGGTGCGTAAATATTGAGCCGCCAGCTGTTATCCTACTAGGTCAGCTGAATGTGGCTCGATCGACCTTGCCCCATTTATGAGTAGAATCAGGTCGCGTGCAGATTACCGATCGCCGTCCATCCATAACACTTTCACTGATACCATATCAATCCCTAAATACCCTTGTCTGTGTTACGACACTATCGAACATGTACAAGTAGACAAGTAGGTACATGTAACTCATGGGCGTACTTGCTGATCTAATTCCCCCATATTCCTTGGCGCTGATTGAATTCGTGATTGAATTTTGATTTATTTGCACAGAAAGTCTACTGTACAAATTGGGCCTCATTTAATTTAGCTTTCTAATTTTAAGAATCAAGAAGATACATATCCGGATTATAAATTTAAATAAAAATATAATCAAACATCCGATTAGATATTCATAATGCAATGGTTCAGATGATATTATATCTGTTATATTTATTTAAGCTAATAAGATTCTACTTTCTCCTTTATTATACCATTGACATTAATTCCCCATGCAAGATTTTATTAATTTAGTTTTTTTTTATTTACTAATTAACATAATAACCATTAATAATGCTAAAATTGGTCTCGCTACGAAACGCCATTTTTAGGTGTCATTTGAGAAATCACAGTTTACATTTCGAAATAATTGCGAAGTGATTTAAAAAGATTAGTTTTAAAGTAAATATTGTTAAAACCAAATAAAATTGACATTATTTGAATTTACTCATACATACTTATAAAAAGTCCAATATATGGCGACGATAACAAACCGTTTACTTCTTGAGACGTTTAGCAGATAAAAAGTAACTAAAATTAATTAAATTAAACTAGGTAATTATTGACGCTATTTATCTTGCAATATTTTACAACCAAGTTGGATAAAATCCTTTTAAGAGCTTATTTTGCATTAACCGGATATTAAGCAGTTTACAGACCGGAATCGCATAAATATTGTGAGGACGCCAATGTGATCATCAGTAGAAATCACTTTTACTATGCTTTTACTACGAATAATACTCGTACGGGGTAAGACAGGAAGACGTCATATCTCCAAAACTGTTTACCACCGCCCGGGAAGATGTCTTCAAGCTTCTGGACTGGAGCGTATTTGGCATAAATATCAACGGCGAGTACATCACCCACCTTCGATTCGCGGACGATATCGTAGTAATGGCTGAGACCTTGGAGGATCTAGGCACAATGCTCGATGGCCTCAGTAGAGCCTCTCAACAAGTGGGCCTCAGAATGAACATGGACAAGACAAAAATCATGTCTAATGTCCGTGTTGCACCCACTTCTCTGAAGGTTGGAGACTCTACACTCGAAGTTGTTGATAATTATGTATACCTGGGACAAACAGTCCAGTTAGGCAGGTCCAACTTCGAGAAAGAGGTCAATTCATTTGGACGTCATTTGGCTGAAACGAACGAACGAACGAACGAAAACTCGTACCAAAAAGTAACACAATATTTGTCGTAAAAATAATCTCAATATTATTGCCGAGATAGAGCTTTGATTTTTCTACATAATCTTCAATGAACCTATGGTATTTTTTTATCTGTAATAAAAAAATAAAAAATAAGTAAGTTAGGTACAGTCGCAAGAAAATTAGCATAAAGAATAAAATAAGTAAGATATATCATTTAAACAATAATGACTTGTTAAAAATATTGAAAAAGTTTATAAAATTTATTTTTAAATGCGCCAGCTAAGTCGACTGAGTCAGTGCACAAAAAATGGGCCACGACATGCAAAGAAGTGTTTAACTTCTTACGAACTGCAGACAGTGTACGCTACTCATATTGTTTTTCCAGAGAAAACGCATTAACTTGCCATAATGTCACCGTGTGGGTTGCTGAGACGCTAAATGATTTATATTTTACAGCTTTGGTCTACCTTATGAATGCTTGATGTGTTCTGAGAACTCCATCGAAGTCCTCATTAGTCGCTACATGTGCAATTATCTTTTAATGACAGTTATACTTATGTATAAATGAAAGTGCACGAGCATGTTCTACTGAACTGCGTACCGAGCGACCCATATTAAGATTATAATAAAAACACTTGTTACCACAGGTGATCAAGTGATCAAGTGATATAAGGCTTGAAAATAATATTTTATCTATTATTTTATAAAATTCGAATCTGATAGTTAACCGCTAATTCTGAGTATATCGAGAAACAAAAAAAAGCACCATAAGCAACTCTACGCTCCTAATAGACTCCATTACTAATCGTATGGTTCAAAATGTTTTGGAAGGACATTCGCTAGTGGCTGTATATGTGGATTCCGGAAGCAGCAGAAAGTACACAACCTCACAATTAAATCAAGGGTTTTGTACTGTACACTTTTCAAATAATATTTCTATCAATCAATTTTAATTAAATATCTTTTAATTTGAATACCTACTTTAAAGTGATTACTTGCAATCGATTCTGTTGCGATATAAATAATTTAGTGCCGGATGCTAGGGTATTTTACACCACCAGTAATATATTATTATGAAAGTTTCTGTTAAAGGTTTGCAAATATTAAAAGTAAAATATTTCTCCTATGAAAAGTAACGTAAATTAAATCATATAAAGATTTAGAACCCACGCACTAAATACTTATTAGGCAAAGTTTACAGACGCTATCTAAAGTAATTTAAAAGTTTACTAGGTAATGTCTGTTACTTTTAGTATTTAAATGAAAACAAAATTACTTAAATAAATAAGAATAAAAATGAGGTATTTTTTATGAACAGTAGAAAGATTTATGATTACTCGTAATATTAAAACTACGCACGTATACACCGATCATGATCTCAAGTTCTACATCCCTAGGATACGATCAGTCGACAGATTTTTGCTGAAAGTTACCTAAGAGCTAATTCAGAAAAGATCGTTTCTAAAATTGACGCGACCGTGAATCGAACCCGGGATCAAGAGGTGCATCTGTTCCACATGATGGGATGGCAATTCCCATCTGGTGAAATAGTTCACTTACCAATAGTTTTGAGTATTTGCAGATCGTCCAGCTCGTATTCTTTCTCCTCCTCCGTGTACTCCGACTCCGTGGTGGTGGACTCCTGCTCTTCCGTGGAGGACGCCACGGACAGCGAGCGCACGTCCGAACTCAGTTCCGAGCTGCACTCCCTCATAATTTTCGCACTGGCCATCATCATTTTTAAGTCCACTAATATTTCATCAACAAAAAAACTCGCGATTCCGTTTTTCAAATAACTTTCAGGCGCATTTTCTGTGTTTTCCCAAGTACATTTTAGAGAAAATCAATGTCCGTCCGGGTTATTTATTTATTTATCAACGAATAGTTACTTTTATTTTAAACCGGTTTGCTTTCTTGGCTCTAAATATTTATCGTGAACGAGCGCGCGTGCGATACTCGCCGAGCGACGACGCGTTCTCTCCTCGCTGCCGCAAGAACACCACTGCCAAATCGGCTCGTGACGCTCGTGGCAACGTAAACCGCTAATAAAACTCACTTGTCTCACTGAAAACATACAACGTTCTTATCGTGATCGTTACATCGGAGGTTTTTTATGATTTCAGTAAGCGCACGCTCTGGTTGTAATGTAGAAAAATATGTAGAGCAATTAATAACTCTATTTCGTTCATTATGGTTAAGTATTTATTACTTGTCACTATTACAAAAATACAAAAAAATATCTCATAATATTAAAAACAATAAAAATGCAAGTCAAGTGTTGTTGTCAATGAAGACAAAGATTCCAGGCCATAAGATATAATTTAAAAAAATAGTTCTTGGCTCACTAGTAATTTTAGTTTTTTATATGCCCCCAACTTTTTATACGGAATTCAGCGAGATCTAGTGTATTAATATGTATAATAGAAATAAAACAATTTTATATATGATTAACATTTATTTGATAACAAGCTTATCAAGAAAATTAAACCGTAGTTATTTACACAAGAAGTTAATTAAAAAATAATATCACTTTGAAATCCGATATAATGTACGTTTTCAATACAATCTAAGAATAAATAATCGTTATTTTAGTTTATTATACACACTTACCTTTTTATTTCCCGCTACTCCAATGATATAAACATTTAATACAACATTTATACAAATTATATACCATAACTACGTAGGTATAGAGTTAAATTAATTTTAATACACAATGTGGCATACGAGTAGACACAATAATTTAAAGTTTTATTACAATCTCGCATTTGAGCCCTTTTTCGTGGCATATTGACACTTTAGACTTTTCACATAAGAAATATTTATAGTCTATCCAATATAGCTTGATTAGAATGACAGCTGCCATCAAAAGTAACGACATAACTTTGTAGTAGCGATCAATGAGAGCTAAATATTGGCGGACAAGAAATAATTCACGTCTGACCTACAAACAATATTTTCGACGACAGTGCTTCCAATAAAAATGTTAATTTCGTGTAAATGCAGCGTTAAATTACACCAATAAGTAGTAATTCGAAATTATAAAAATCAAGCTAGAGTATTAACGACGTCTGTACAAGGTTATCTCGAGTTACAAAAATGTAAGTGTTAGGACATATCGACAAATGTCATATTAAATTAAAACTATTTTTTAAATATATTTAACAAATTTTTTTTTCTAACTAATTTTTTAACATATTTAAGTCAAGTTATACGTTTTTCTAAATGTTCACTATTAAAAACCAAAAAACATTTCATTCTTAAATAATCAAACATCGGAAATCAATCACCGGTAATTTTTTGGGTATTCATAGCACCGTTGCTCTAGAAGAGATGCCCACCGCCCTCTAGCGAGAGGAAAAAACCACTGAAGAACACTGATGATAATGACTACGACTTAGGTTGTACACCCTTGACATGAATTTTAAATTTTACTGTCTTTAAATTTAAATCATAATTGTCATTTTTATCAATAAAGATATGAAGAAAAATTGGGTGCATTTTTTTATATCATTTTTTCGAAAACTTATCGATACATCTATGTGAACCGTACGAAACATACACAGCACTAGTCACATTCGTTTGACAGCTGCCATTCTAATCAAGCTATATTGGATAGACTATAGTAAAATTTCTTTAATCGGCGTTTTTTATTTGACATTAATTTCAATCACAATAGACAAAACAATAGAAAAATACGTAAAATGATGGCTAAAATCAAATACTAACAACCAAATATTATCGACGATCGTGTCGTAATATACAATTAATTATATTGTTCTCTTCGAAATTTTACTAAATACATATTTACACAAATAAAATAATAACCTCTATGGCAAGTAAACAGCTAATTGTAAGAGCGTGATGTACAAAAACAGATTTTAAAACTATAAAAATAATAAAATGATTTTTTCACATCCAAAAAAATTATAATGTAGCTAGTGTACTTATAAAAAAAATTATACAAGAAAGTACTAGTTAAGGTAAATGTGAATTTCCTTAAACTGTATACTCATTAGTAATATTTCCTATTCTATCCCACATAAAATATGAATAAATTACAATATTGGTCATCATTCCATGATAAGACCCCTTCATGTAAATACATGATTTATATCAACATGTATAAAATATACCTAACGATAATAATTTGATAAATTTTGAGGTTTACACGCACACTGGCGCGTCAAGCAAAAGGTCAAAGCACACTCAGTCATACCGATCTGCTCTTCTAAGCTCTGTTTCACAATCCTTGTCTGTTAAGTTTCTACAACCCAGTCAAGTTGATTTAACCGCGGGCTTCTTCGTGGTCTCATACAAATATAGATATACTCGTAATTACAATCTTAGAACAACGCCCCGTTCAAACATGGTATTCGTAATTTTGCTCGGTCAATGTCTATGCTTCACAAACGGCCTTCGGGCCTTAATAATCTAGAAAAGTTACATAATCAAGTAATAGATATAAGTCTTATTACTAATAGTAGTCTTGCACTTAAGGTGTTGTCTTTGGCTTTATCTCTTCAATAGTGCAGGCAGAGATAGTATTCGCGTATACATATAGTATAAATAAAGTGTTTATCAACTTATCACGAAATGGCCTCTGTGTTGGATCTTATAATGATAGATCACAAACCCGTTGAAAAGGCCTACCTCTGGACCATAAACCCATAGAAAAAATACAAAATAATAATAATATGTTATATTCCCATCTAACACACTTATTACCTATCCCCAGATTAATTAAAGTTTATACTATGGCGTCTAAATAACGGTTCAACTTACTTAAATAGATACACACATAACCCACATAATATATGTTTATACTATCCGTATCAAAAACATCCAAGACTCCGGGATTAAATCCTTGTTTATCACAGTAAAGCCGGATCCAGACTTGTGCAAGATGTCATGCAATGTTTTGTGTAACATGGTCCTTATGCTCTGATTTTAGCGCATACACAAAAAGCTTCATCAGCTGCAGCGTTGAATTTGCGTTTTGGTTTACAATAGAAGCCACGAAGCCGGTTGCAAACCAAGAGGAGAACTTATGACTGAGCTTTTTTTTCAGTCTTTAGCCGGCCTTAAAATTAATGTTGACTTGTAAAATTTCAGTACTGGACAAACAAAAATATGTTGTATCTTATTCCCTGTGTATACAGTTCAAAATAGTTGAAAATAGTGTGCAGCTCACACCGACAGGATGAGTATGAAGCCGGCGTGCAAGCCGACGGCAGCGACGCGGTGACGCGCTTCGTCCGCGCAGAAGGCGATCGCCGTCACGTCAGCGAGTGGGAACCGTTCCGTGAACGACTCTCTCATGTTCGCCATGGACGCGCTCTGCGGAAGATAACCATTATTCAGGGTGAGTTTTTAAAGCGAGTAATGTCGGAAACAGACCTACACTATATCACCAATAGACAGTTTGACACCATACCCCAATAATTCGAAACCACAACTGTTTTAAAAAGACTCTTCATTAGTGATGGGCCGACTATGGTCTTTGCCGACTAACCGACTAGCCGACTAATCGGTTTTCAAATTGCCGACTAGTCGGCCGACTAATCGGCAATGCTGATCATTCTAAAACCTACTTTTTTTCATTTAATTTACTTATATTACTATTGTTACGTTCCTGTCATATTTCGCTTGTCTATTGTATTGGATTTCTGTAAAAATAGGCTTAAGCTTGGAAATAAATAAATAAATAAAATACTTGTCCGAAGAATAATATCTAGATTTCTCAAAGAAATGCGAATATCTAGATTTCTAAAGAGATAAATATAACTTTTTGAGAAATTAGATTTCTTTAATATGAGAAAAAATAAAAAGCAACATTACAATCACCTAACAGTACCTAAGGTAGATATCATAATTTTCGACGGCTGAGGGGTTAGAGGAGGTGACAATATAATCGCCTCCTGCTGGGCTAGGATGCGCGCCGTGATATTATTCTTACTTATCGACGTCATCATCATCATCATCATCATCTCAGCCATAGGACGTCCACTGCTGAACATAGACCTCCCCCAATGCTTTCCATGTTACCCGGTTGGTAGCGGATTGCGTCCAGCGCTTTCCTGCTACCTTTATGATGTCGTAGGTCCACCTTCTGGGTGGACGTCCCACGCTGCGTTTTCCGGTACGCGGCCTCCACACCAGAACCTTGCTGCCTTATCGGCCGACAGTTCTGCGTACTATGTGCCCTGCCCATTGCCACTTCAGCTTGCTAATCCGTCGGGCCATGTCAGCGACTTTAGTTCGTTTACGGATCTCCTCATTTCTGATTCGATCTCGTAAAGAAACACCGAGCATAGCCCTCTCCATAGCACGCTGTGCAACTTTGAGCCTCTGTATAAGACTTATAGTGAGAGGCCACGTTTCCGAACCATAAGTCATTACCGGTAACTCACATTGGTTGTACACTCTAGTCTTCAGGCACTGAGGTATTTTGGACGAAAAGATGTTTTCGAGAGTTATCGACGTCAAATGGGCAAAATTGCGCTTATCGTGGCACGCATCTTAGGCCCACTGATTCTTCTCCACCCTGCACTGTGAGGGCACGCCTGCATAGCACGGACTACCACCACCGTCGGATAGGCAGGGCTCGCCATACAGGTGGGCAATTGCCGGGACGGACTGTGATAGTTGATGGCTTTGTCCGGATTCCCATAGTTCTTCACACTAAGGCGATCGACGGAGCTCAGGGGCTATTATTTATGTGGGTATTCCTCATCCTTCCGATGAGAGGAGCCCCACATAATCTACCACTTCCCCACAGGATAGGTATGCAATTCCATGCATATTTTCCCCGAAAAAAATGTCATAATTTTGGATTTTGGACCAAAATGGATGATGTCCTTACATAAACCTTATCTACACATTTTTGATGATTTCCTGGTAATTTTAACTAATCTTAACTTTGTATGAATTTAGACTGATTGCCAAAATTTTAAATCTGGTAAAACCACTAATTTTTCCTGATTTTTTGCAGTCAAAAGTGGTTTAGACAAACGCCCTTGGTCTACCTTAATCATCTTGGTGATTATGAGTTTTATTTCATTCACATATTTCATTTTGTAATGCGCCGATTATAATCGGCATATTTTGCCGAATAGTCGTCACTAGTCGGCCGACTACAAATGATGCCGAATAGTCGGCTTTCCCGACTAGTCGGCGACTAGTCGGCCCATCTCTACTCTTCATTATTGTCTTAAAAACCTAATTTATTTTAAATTACCTGTAAATTTCGATTTTTGTTCGAATTGTAATTGAAAAAAGTAGTTTAATTGGGTTGACAAAATAGTGACGTCACTTGCTTGTAGTGCCATACAAAATCTATGGGAGAGTTTCGTTTTGACAGTTTTAAAAAGTACGTCAATTGACTGTGGTGTCAACATGTCTATTGATATAGATGACCCACGCTGAACTGTCCCACCAAACTCAATGACAGGAGGGCGCTACCATCGTTCAACTATATGGTTTCCAACATGGCAAAAATCTGAACCAGCGATCCGGTATTGACGGTGGCGCCCCACTGTCAATGTCATCGACAGGACAGTCCAGTATTTTGAAACTATAGTGCAATTTATAAGGATTAGAGGCTTCGGACTTCAATTTCAGGGACGATCTCCGTCGGCTTCTGTTAGCCTAGGATTAACGCTATTATATCATTTTATCGCTAATGACAATACGCTCATACATTTATCGTCTTAAACAGTCGCTATGATTATATCGTCTCGCGCATGCTAAGCCGGCTGGACTATTTTGGTGACTACACAAGCATGTAAAGTGTAAAGTAACCACGGCTATTAAGGTCATTCATAGCAGACTTATCAACTCTGAAAGGGATCAACACCGTATTGCCTTTCGCGAGCTGTCATCGCCTTTCGCGCGCTGTCAACTGCGAGGTGAGGCGTTTACATTACGGAGCGGATAAGTGTGCGTTACAGTATGGAGTTTCATACAAAGAATACTGACCGCTTCAAGTTGATACGGTTACGATCTCTTTCCATGTTGATAACTGTGCTACATCCTTTAACCTTAACCCCATATTGACGTGTTTGTTGTTGACAATATGACACAGTATATTTTGGAGGTATAATTTTTTTTGTCTCATAGTATTTAAGCACCTTTTAGTGAATTGTATATTATGTGCATCTGTTGCTGATGGAGGTTTTGGGTAAAACTGTAAGTCCACAGTGAATTAAATAAATAAATAAACAAATAAAAAAATTATCTTACCCTTTCGTGGGTGTGGAGCAGCTTGACTTCTACGCCGTACTGCTGCACGACGTCCTCGTAAGTGAGCGGCTCCACCAGCATGGCCAGCTCGTCGTTCCCGCGCTTCCGCTTCTTGCCGAGTGGCGACGCTTTTATGATTGCCACTGTCTGTTAACAAAACGTCACAAAATCAGGGACAGCTAACAATATAGTGAATATCAATGTCGGCTTACTATGGGCCTCATAAAAAGGCTCAAAGTCACCTAAAGGGAGATGGAGCGTGCTGTGTTCCGAGTTTCCCTGCGTGATTGAATAGAATTGGGTTTTATTGGCGGTCAAGCTGTAGATCCTGGCTACACAGGAGATGCAGCGGTGGGAACGAGAGGTGGGACTACACCCCCCGCTAGGTGGGCCGACGATCTGGTGAAGGTCGCGGGAGGTGCCTGGATGCGGGCGCAAACCAGGTCGTTGTAGAAATCCTTGGGGGAAACCTTTGTCCAGCAGGACTAGGATGTGTGCCGTGATAAAATCTTATCGATGAATTTAGACGACAAACGATAGCCGAACGGTGAAGGGGTCGGACTGGCCGACTCGTGATCCGGGGAACGCAAGTTCGGTCCCCGCCGCCGCTCGACTAGTGTGGTGAGCTCACTCGTGATACAAGCTTATTTCTCTTAGTACGAGGGGCTAACGGGACTATTAAAAAAAAACTTATCGCAGTTCGAGTGGCGTCATTTGTCTGAAAGGATTTTTTCCAATTTGACACTGACCTGCTTCCTGACGTCGGTGTAGGGCGGCAGCGCGTCGACGAAGCGCAGCAGCGGCGGCGCGAACAGCAGCACGCGGCCGCAGCGCGCGCAGCCCGAAAGCGCGCGCACCGCGCCCACGCGCCGCGCGCACCCGTACCAGTCCAGCTCGTTCACCGCCTGGCTCGCTGCCAAGGGAAGCCTCATTAGTCGTAGTTTGTAGTCTGTCACTCCTATCCACTGATAGTCAAACTTTCCCTCGAATCAACTTAGCCTGGATCATTAACGCCTATACTAGTTACATTTAAACTAAATTGTTAAATTTAAAGATGAAAATGACCACTGGCTAATGGCCAACAAAGGTGACTGTCGATTCTCACCGATGGTGGTGTGGCGGAGAAGTAGCTCTAACGACGCAAATGGCCACTGGCCGGCTAATAATTGAGTATAGCAGCACAGAATTTGTCACTCAGAGTCTGAACTCGGCGGCGGTGGTAAAAATGACCACTGGCTAAATCCCGGTCACCGAGCCGATAGCCGATAGCCGACGGGCAGCCGCAGTAAGTGTGCGAGCGCAACAGCAATATAAATACGCGCGAGCGATAAGGAAGGTTAGATTGGAGTCATTGGACGAAATTCTATGTGCTCGGCGACCGGACTTTAGTGGCCAATAAAGGTGACTGTAGAATCTCAGCGGCGAACAGCACGGCGGGCCAGCCGGGCATGAACCTGAAGGCAGTGGCTAACTTTTTCTAGTTGAAGTGACTCTAAAGACGCAAATGACCAAATGGCCGACTGGTGAGTGCCAATAACAAATCACGGTACTGTAGATTGTCACCGATGGTGTCCTCGGCGCTGTGCTCGGCGACCGGACTTTAGTGGCCAATGAAGGTGACTGTCGATTCTCACCGATGGTGTCCTCGGCGGCGAACAGCACGGCGGGCCAGCCGGGCAGGAAGGCGGCGGCGGTGGCGGGGTGGAGGCTCTCGAGGCGCGCGGCGGGCGGCCGCAGTGAGTGTGCGAGCGCAACAGCAAATATAAATACGCGCGAGCGATAAGGATGGGTGGTAGGTTGGGGTCATTTGACGAAATTCTATGTGCTCGGCGACCGGACTTTAGTGGCCAATAAAGGTGACTGTCGATTCTCACCGATGGTGTCCTCGGCGGCGAACAGCACGGCGGGCCAGCCGGGCATGAACCTGAAGGCAGTGGCTAACTTGTTCTGGTTAAAGTGACTCTAAAGACGCAAATGACCGAATGGCCGACTGATGGGTGCCAATAACAAATCACGGTACTGTCGATTCTCACCGATGGTGTCCTCGGCGGCGAACAGCACGGCGGGCCAGCCGGGCATGAAGGCGGCGGCGGTGGCGGGGTGGCGGCTCTCGAGGCGCGCGGCGGGCGGCCGCAGGCGCGCGCTGACGGCCGCCATGGACGCGCTGCACGCGCCGCCCACGTGCGAGCCGCGCGAAGCGTCCGCACTCGGGTATATGTCCACGGCTGCGATACAACGGGTTTTCATCAGTTTTGTAACTTATCCTTCCTTTTTATCAAATCGAGATTTTTTTTGTGTGATTTTTACAGTTTCGAAACTAGCCACACATACTTTTTTACAAACTCGCAGTTAATATAACCACACAGTTTTGAACTTGAAGTGCTGGCGATTATACACTCAAAAATGTACTTTAAGGCCCGCCATACACGGACAGCTTGAAGCAGCTAGTATCCGACAGCTTCAAGCTGCGACTGCATAGCAAACTACAGTACACTACGTACACACATACACGGAACCGCTCGAGCAGTTACAACTGTTTCCGTAGTTTGCTATGCAGTCGCAGCTTGAAGCTGCCGATACTAACTGCTTCAAGCTGTCCGTGTATAGCAGGCCTTTAGGGCCCTCGCCCATGGCGACTTTTTGTAGCAATGTAGTCGCGCTACTGTAGCGCGTTGGCATCACTTCTGTAGTGCGTTGCAAATGCGACTAACGCGCTTTAGCAGCGAAGTCACCGTGGGCGAGGGCCCTAAAAGTACATTTTTGAGTGTATAATCGCCAGCACTTCAAATTCAAAACTGTGTGGTTATATTAAATGCGAATTTGTAAAAAAAGTATGTGTGGCTAGTTTCGAAACTGTAAAAAAAAATTATAACTTTATCGAGAATTCATAATGTGTCTACCTGAAATCGAGTGTTTATTTTTGAAACTGCTAAAAGTTAACCTATAATCTACCAACCTGTTATGCAAACGTTGTGATCTCGTCTGTCGAGGTAGGGATAAAAGATGGTGACGTCATTTTCAGTGGCTTTCAGCAGAAGCGAGGTAGTTTTCAAATCATATAACGCTGTAGTCCCATCCGAATATCCGACCATTATAATCCCGTGATCTTTTTGCTAAAATTAAAAAAAACCTTACGTAAATGTTTTCATGGACACTAAAAAGATCATAGGTATTTTTTTTATAAAAAACTAGCTTTCCGCCAGCGGCTTTGCCCGCGTGGACTCCAAAAACCCCAAATATATTATGAAACCTTATTTTTTCAAAATAATATTTATAGCCTATGTTACTCGTGGATAATGTAGCTTTCGAATGGTGAAAGGATTTTTAAAAACCGTCCAGTAGTTATTGAGCCTATTCATTACAACCAAACAAACACACAAAGTTTTCCTTTTTATAATATTAGTGTAGACTACTAACCTTGGACCAGTTAATAGCCGTAGCTTGGTAACGCTTCCTTTCCTGACCCATTGCTATCCTGAGTTCCGCAACGGGTTTCAGAGTACATAACATTTTATCCCTGAAATAATAATAAAATTAAACATTGTACATAGGTATAACTGCCCTAAAATGCATCACACAGTACATTTATAGGACAATTTTACTCACGGCTCTGTTTTTGACGAAGGATTAGGGACGGAATATATGTAGACCAGGCCGTTAGAACAAGCCACAGCGAGGAGGCCAATCCTGGGAATGCCGGCGTTGTCGGCACTCTCGTCGGAGTCCCTCGCGCCCGACGGACACCAGTCCATTGCCCACACTGTGCCGTGGTCATGCGCTAAACCAACTACTAATTTTGGGATTTCTCTGAAACAGAAATGGTATTTCAAGCAGTTGTTTTAAAACAATAGGGATGTTTCCTGGCTAAAGAAGCAATAGTTTAAATTAGTTCGTAGGTTAACTTATAAAAAAATACTCGACAAGTATTTTTCAATTTTTCAAACTAATGAAAATTGAAAGAGATAAAGCGCTTCAAAATTCGTAAGAGGCGCGTGACGTCAATGAGTACTTAAAAGTATAGCATGTCAACGCACCATAGCTTCGTAATTACTTGTTTGATTGACAAATAAAAATATACGTGTTCAATATTTTTTAATAACAATATAATGAAGAATGTTCACTAATTTTGTTTTTGAGCTTTCTGTATTCTCTGTTAAAAATAAAAAATACACGTGAAAGAATTATTTCGATACGTCAATTAGTTTCCAAGATATTGAATTTTAAAAGTGCGGGCGGTGACCGGCCCGCCATTTTATGCGCGTGACGTCATATTACAGTGACTGGCTCATATTTGTATGGGTGGAATCTTGCAAGCTGAATTAAGACCCACTTCCAGGCAACCGATTAAGCTAAAATTTCGCAAACACATGTGATTTGGATGACCATGCAATATTATGATGACATGGAGCTGATCTGATGATGGAGCTGGAAGGTGGCCATAGGAACTCTATAATAAAACGACTTAAATCCATCGAGTTTGGGCTCGTTCGTTTTGTATTGGTGAATACTTTAATTCTATATAGTAATCAGGGTCTAATGATGGAGCTGGAAGGTAATTCGCAATAAAACGACACAATCGCATCAAGTTTGGGTTTGGTTCAATTTTAATTTCTGTGATGGGTCTGGGTGTTAATATGTATAATAAGTTTGTATTTACAAAAAAGAATGTATTTAAGTATGTTTATATCCGTTTTCTAGTGAGCGGACACTGTGAATGTACGTCACGCGGGGTCACGTGACCGTCGGCGGGACTCAATATTTAAGCGAACTTTGAATGCCTATAAAATCATAACTACTGGGTATTTTTGAATGAAATAAAAACTAATGTATTTGTAAATGTAAAAGCCTAACTGTAACATAGGTTTCAAGTGATTTTGCATACCTAGTAACATTCTCAATTGACGAAGTAAAAGTTTTTTTAGGAAACTGCTTATTGTGTCTATGAAAATATTTTCTCAAAGGCATCAAATACCGTATGATAAATAACACTTTTTGTCAACTTACTTGGCCGTAGTGCCAAAATCCCAAATCTGTATAACTCCTGTGTGAGTCGACAACTCGTCAAAGTTTAATCGAGGGGCATCTGAATCCATGTGACACGATACAGCCAAATAATTTCTTTGGTTGTCCTCGCCCACTCGCGCGGGAATCCAAGACAAGCACCTGACAGTGCCACCCACAAATATACTTAAACCACCTAAATACAAATAAAAAATACAAAATTATTTTACGAATAACAAGTATAAATAAATTATGTATCTATTTTGTGTAGCTAAATTATATCAGTGAGTGCGTGTGAGTAATGATGTGTGAAAAAATATGGATTTAATTGCGTACACACCGTTCGAAAATTGTTTCACTTGGAATCTGGTAAACGTGTCCCATTTATCATTCAATTTGATTTGACAAGACGATTCCATTTTCGGTAAATAATCTGATACTCGACTATCATCCAAGTATTCATAATTACAGTTCCGCCATTCGGGAAAAAGTATTTCGTCTGTATAATGTATCTTGAAGCTAAAAATATAATCAAAATCAATGAGTCATTCATAATCTAAAAAAAAAACAATATGCTACTATGTGTGCAAGTATAAACTTACAAATCTTCTGCAATTTGATCCTTAAACGAATTTACTTTGTTATACTTGAAAGGCAAGTTAGGTACTTTCGCTGGCACAACTGAAATGAGAATTAATTGATGTAGTTAAAATATTAATAAATAATAAATAGGAATAATAAATAGTTATGCTCGTTTTCACCATCAATCCCAAATTTTTAAGTGACCCCTATGAATTTTAAAATTAGGGATTGATGGTGAAACGGGCATTAGTTAAGTAACTTACGGGCTTCCTTGTGGCGTTTCCTTTTTGTGCACTCGTCGTCATCGTCATGCTCTGATACCTCGGCATCGATATCGGAGTCGTTCGACTCTTCTGAAGCGGAGCCACCTTCAAAGATGTCGGTGCACTTGTGACGGGCAAGCTTTTTCGCGGTACTGGCCGCAAACCCACACTGGGCACACGTATTGTTATCCTAAAAACATTTGAAAATATTGAATCAACGAATACCTATATTTAAAAAACTTTTACGTATAACTCTACATCATGTTGTGTCAAATCGAAATAGAGGTATAAGAAAAAGAAAGATAATTTTCCAACTTACGTCATCTGCTTTCAATTGCCCAATAACGTCCCTTGCCCTGAAATAATAAATTAAATAAATAAACATTCTTGGAAATTTTACATACGCTTCGAAACTAATCAATGCTTGTTCTATGTAATAAATAACTAGGTATTTATTTTATGTAATCTGAGTTTTGACAGCAAGGTTAAGAATTTTAGATTTATAGCCTGACCAGGAACATAAAAACCCTCGCCATGTTGCGGAAAACTAATGGTACTAATTTCTTTTAATGGCAACAGTAACTGAAAACTTCATTGACATGTCACCTTGCATGTCAGTCTATTGTTGTCAAAGTGTAAACAAACTTTATTTTAAATGTTTGCAATTGATTTTGTGAATTAAATTGCTAAAATATTTTTATAGTCGTGAAAGAAAAGTGGTTCACGATGTGTTAATGTATTTGTCGAAGAGAAATACTAAGGGTTCGGACAATATTTTCATTTAATAATGTTTCCGACAAAGGTTGTCAAATTGACTAACATGTTTATCGTATAGTACAGTCCACTATAGTTCCAAAATACTGGACTGTCCTGTCGATGACATTGACAGTGGGGCGCCACCGTCAATACCGGATCGCTGGTTCAGATTTTTGCCATGTTGGAAACCATATAGTTGAACGATGGTAGCGTCCCCCTGTCATTGAGTTTGGTGGGACAGTTCAGCGTGGGTCATCTATATGAAAATTAGCTGTAGTCTGTTTCAACTACCTATTTTAAAGTTTTTTGTCACTTTCTAAGTTTTGAATTTTATGGAATTGGGAAAGAAGTACTGAGTTTGAAGCGTTCATGAGCAGACATTGCAGTTGAATATTCAAGTTCTGAATTTGATTATTGATGAAAAATAAAATAAATCCTACTAGCTCGATTGATGGTTTCATTTAATTTATTTAAACCAGGTTACCTTTAATAATATTTTTCGTTAATTTATGAAAATATCAAATTAGCCCGTAATCCTGAATCCTGATACATAAATTTAGCCTATTAATTTAACACATGTACGACTGTACTCAGTGTTGCACTATCAAATGCAATTGAAGCGCCTCTATGCCAGGGTTTTTATGTTCCTGGTCAGGCTATAAATCGCAACGTAAAAGTAACCTACTTGACTGCAGCTTTTCGTCGGCCCGTGGGGTATTCATCATCACCCGTCATATCTAAGTCCGTCGTAGAGTTTCTTTCATTTTCTTCCTTAATTTTCTCAAGCTTTCTTATTTTACGTTCTTTAGCATATTCTTGTTCCCTGTGACTGGTCATATGTTGACTTTTGTATATGCACAAATATTTATTATTGCAAATCTCGCAAACATTTTGAAACTCTTCGAGCTCCTAGAATTTAAAGAAAAATATAATAAATAGTATAAGTATTCCATTTTTGAATGAAACTATGGTAGATATCGTTTAAAATGTATCAAATCAGAGATATTTTTTCTTACCTCTTCACTTTTGCCACAGGCAATAATATGCGCGTAGAATCCAACAGGTGACGCTCTGCTTATACCACAAATTTTGCAAACTAACGAACCCTTTGCCTGCTGGTACTCCTTCAAATACTTTTCAACGGTATAGGGTAGTTTGAGGTTCTGTGCAAAATACAGATTTAATAAGTTTAGTACCAAAACGGGTTCATATGAAGTAAAATTATTCAAAAGTCACTTACGATAGGAAAGTCGCCAACTTTCCAAGCTAAATTATAATGTTCGTCCATGCAATGTCGCCTCCATTTTTTTGGATCCATTTTTTCCGAGCAACGGGCACATTCCACCACGCCTTCAACTAAAAAAATAATAATGATTTACGTTGTTAATAAAACAGCGCAGTTTTTTCGCCTATTTAAAATACACGCTTGAGACAATGAGTGGTAGCTCTCATTGTCATTAGGTCTATGCCTACTACTGTTGCAGAGAACTAGTCTTGACACTTTCTAGTGGCTAAAACAGTGGCGCCAACAAGAAGCGTTAGAGCGATGTAATAAGACTACAGCATTTGCACTGATTGGGGTGATGGTACTGTTGAGTAAGGAGCTGTCACTCGCCAGTGACCCATAAGTTCAGTTCATTGTACTGTACAGTCATAATAGTTACTTTAGAAGTAAGTTATTATACACTACAGTAGACCATATTTACCTGTAGAGACTGGCGTTAACACCGGACCGCCAGTGGTTTCAGAGCAGGCCGCAATGTGGTCAATGAACAGCTTAGGATATTTCTTCCTGAATCCGCAATTGCAGCATACGAACCCTTCCACTTGTCTTGAAAGTTTCAAATAGTGTAACTTTACGTTCTCCGTGTCCTCAAATTCCTAAAATGGTATTGTTAACTCAATATCAGTGGTATCTTATTACATGTTATGTAAATAATAGTATACTTAATCATGTACTAACGTAGCTATAGCACTTTACTTACCAAAGGAGTCTCTCCATGTTTCCAGGCAAAATAATTATGTTTATGTATGTGTTTTATCCAATCATTGGCTTTAACGATTTCTTCGCAAACACCACATTTAAACTCGTCATTTTTGGAAGGAAGCACCGATCTAATTGGTTTTTTCTCGTCTATTTCTGAACTCTGTAACATTTTCAATCAAGGTTTCATTCACAACTGATATACTTACCTTCTGAAAATAATCTCAAAATACGTAGTTAAGTATGTCATTTCTGGAAAATAATGTAAAGTAACTTTTTACTCACCATATCTTTGCTGCAGGTTTCAATGTGTTTTAAATATTCAGTTATTGCTTTAGCAGAATATTTCCGATCTGTGCCACAAATGTGACAATATAAGGAGCCGTGATCTTTAATAATATTACGCAGATGATTTTCAATTTCTTCCGGGTCCTGTAAGTTCTGAAAGAGGTATGATTTAATTAGATTAAGATTAATAAATTATAGATTGTATATATCTAACCAAAATAGCATTTGATGACTAACACTCACCAACATCGCTTCTCCCTTTTTCCACGCTAAATAATTGTGTTTTGTTTGTATGTGCTTTATCCATTTCATGTTATCACAGGTTATAGAGCATACTCCACATTTTACTTTCCCGCCCATTGTAACATTTTTCGAAAACGACGTATTGACTTCCGACACACAACTCGTGTCCATTGAACTCGAATTTAAAGAATCATTATTGGGAGCCTGAAATAAAGTTTATTTGTAAAAAAAAACAATAATGTTTGCAATTTCAGCTGTCAAAAATTGCTTCCGTAACTTATTTCTATTTTTATCATCGTATGAAGAAAAGGCGCAGTGCACACTTACCGTCCCATCGCATCGGTTTATGTGGGCAAAGTAGGCCTTGACATATTTGCGGAGAAGCCCACATTTGGAACAAACAAGCCCGTCTAATTGCTTTGAAACAATGTTCAAATGTTGCCACACTTGTTCTTTGTTTTCAACATCCTGAAATGTATGTATGTAATTATTTTATTTATACTTCATACCTTTGAAATAAGTATCAAATGCATACTGTACATAACTTTTTGACTTACCAAAGCATTTTCCCCTTCTTTCCATGCTAGGTAATTATGAGCCTTCTGCATATGATCGTTCCATAGATTGTCTTCCATTTCATGTTGACAAACACCGCACTTAACATTGATGCCTTGAGCTGAAGATGCGGTGGCAACGTCCAAACTTGGGTCATCCATGGTCACGTTCATAGAAGTGTCCGTCTGAATAAAATATAATAAGTAGATATCATTTCTGTTCTGTTTCAGGTATTTCAGAAGGAAAGGCAGAAAGCAAAATAAGGTTGGCTTTTATTTTTATAAATTTTTAAGAATAATGATTTGGAAATGTATTCGTTTGTTTTGTCTCACCTTTTCGCATTGATTTATATGGCTAAGGTAAGCCTTAACATATTTGCGATGGAAGCCACATTTGGCACACACAAGTCCACCAATTTTCTTTGAAAGTAAATTCAAATGCTGCCAGATTTGGTCTTTATCTTCTAGATCCTGAAATGTTAATTCAATCAATTCATTATTATCAAGGCTCTACACTATAAAAACCTGAACAAATGTTTAGAGAGACTGGTAAACCTACCACAGCATCATCTCCTTCTTTCCATGCCAGGTAATTATGTTCAGTCTGCATATGGTTGTACCATGATTTGTTTTCCACTTCTTGTTTACAAACACCACACTTTACAATAGATTCTTCAGTTTCAGAAGTTGAAGTAGTTACCATATCCTCGGCCACTCTCTTGGCAGAGTCACTGCTCTCTACTATGTGCTCAGTATTTACATTCATCGAAGAATCCGCTTCGATAGAAGTGTTCTGTAAAATTTACATATGGATAAGGCATGCAATGTATTCTGCATCAATCGTAACTTTCGTTAGGCACGAAAAGTTATCTAGATTAAGAAATAATTTAAATTCATAGCTTACCATGTCCACTGCTCCATCGCATTGATTGATATGGTTAAGGTATGCTTTGACATATTTCCGATTGAGGCCACATTTGGAACAAACAAGCCCACCAATTTTCTTTGAAATCAAATGCAAATGTTGCCATAATTGAGTTTCATCTTCAAAATCCTGCAATTCAGATAGATATGTAAATACTTATGAAAAATATTTTTAAACATGAAAGTCGTGAACCTGTTATGACTTTTACAAAAACTTGTAAACATACCACATGACTCTCTTCTTCTTTCCATGCCAGGTAATTATGAGCCGTCTGTATATGACTAATCCATAGAATATCTTCCACTTCTTGTTTACAAACACCGCACTTCACAATAACATTTTTGATTTCATCAGTTACAGTGGTATCTTTATCCACTTTCTGATAAGAATCGTTACTATTCATGTTTTCGTCTTTGACAAAGGGTATTGTAACATCAATGTCAATTTTATTAAAGGAATTCGCCTCGGAAGAATTTTCCTGGAAAATAATAACATCCTTACATAACTTGCTGCAGAGTAACTGCACCACTACTTAGGTCCGTAATTAAAGAAAATTATATGTTGCGGTCTATTTAAAGCATAAGTTTTAATTTATTTTAGCGGCTCTCTTACCACTCCGTCGCATCGCTTTATGTGGCTAAGGTACGCTTTGACGTACTTTCGACTGAGGCCACATTTGGCACACACAAGTCCACCAACTTTCTTGGAAATTAAATGCAAATGCTGCCAGATTTGGTCTTTATCTTCTAGATCCTGAAACGATAAGGTTTTTTATCACTAATGGTCATAATATTGAAAATGAAAGTACCGATTGACAATCAAAAACACTTAAAACATACCAAAGGATTTTCGCCTTCTTTCCAAGCTAGATATTCATGTGCCTTCTGTATATGATCAATCCACAAATCTTCTTCCATTTCTTGTTGACAAATACCACATTTCACATTGGTTAAAGCAGTTAAATTGTTTTCAGTGCCTAGACTTACTTTATTAGTAGCGTCACTGCATTTCCCAGTATTTTCTTTTGTTTTAGGGGTTAATGATTTATCAATATCCATATTTTCCGGAGAGATTGCAGATCTCTTATTTTTAATATCTTTATTTTGAGTTTCTTTGACTAGGGGAGTTGAAGAATGTGCAGTATTAGTATTGAATTTACAGTTATCAACTTTTTCATTTTTGTTTTCATTATTAGATGATTCACTATGCTTTTCTTTAACCACTCGTGTGTGATCGTCGTTCTCAGCAGTGTCACTACACCGTAATGATTTCCGTCTTGCTAAAGGAGTAGACGTGTTTATAGTGTTCACTTTATTCAGTTCAGAATCGCCAGCAGTTCCTCTCACAGGGTAGCTTGAACCGGCTTTAGAATCCGGATCGCTGTTTATAGGCGAGTCACTAATTTTCACCGCTTTTTCTTGAACCACTAGCGCATGATCTGTAGCATCTTGTTTCTTTGAGGTGTCACAGCTCCTTGTTGATTTACGCCTTACTAAAGGAGATGAAGTTCTCCTAGTATTTGTATACACTTTCTTAGAAGAATCTCCGCACTTCATAAGTTCAATTTTACTCGGTGAGGTTGCATTTTCAGTACCCACATTTGATCTTTTACGTGTGTCGCCAGCGGTTTCTGTTATTGGGGAGATTATATTAATTTCAGCATCCACAGACCTTTTCTTAGAAGAGTCTTTAATCTTCGTCGATTTTTCTTCAACCACCATCTGATCATTCTTCTGAACACCGCCCCTTGTCGATTTACGTCTTACTAGAGCTGTTGAAGTTCTCTTAGTGTTCATTTCCACTTCCTTAGGGGAAGCTCCACACTTCACAAGTGTATTACTAGCTTCATCCTCTGTCACTGGGGCACTTAAAGTGGTTTCAGCGTCAATGGTTTCATCCACATTCATAGAGGAGTCGCTACACATCACAGTTTTTTCTTCAATTGGTAACTTGCCCTAAAAATTAAATAGAGGTAATATTAGGATACGTACAAATATTTGAATTTGTTTTATTTGTGGCTAAATGAAATTATTAACTGACCTTAACTTCATTACATAATTTAATGTGTTTCAAATATTTTTTTATCGAATTTATTCCATAATGGCGACTACCTTTACATTTGTGACAAACTAATGCACCATGTTTTACTATAATTTTGCGCAAGTGTTTTATAATTTTATCCTTATTATCCACCTTCTGGAATAGAAGGGTAAAATTGAGATATACTTATAAAAAATGATACAAAATCACAGATGATTAAAATTTTGATAACTTGGGTATTTCATCTTACCAAAGGAGTTTTTCCACTTTTCCATGCTATGTAATTATGTTGCTGGCAAATATGTGCCAACCAGTCGGAACCTTTGACATCATGTTGGCAAACACCACATTTCACTAAATCATTCGGCATTTTATTGCTCCTTGGCCCCACAGTTATTGTTTCGAGATTTAAGGTGTTACTCGTACTATGAGAGCTATGCGGTACCTGGAATATTTTTTTTTATCTTAGTTTAGTAGTTGCTTAATAAAGGGAAAATTATTAGAGTTAGTCTGTCTTTTTCTTGTTAATTGCTTACCTTATTTTTCATACATTTCTTTGTATGGCCTATAAAGTTATCACAATTATTGAAAACAAATTTACAAAAACCACAATGAAGAATACCGTCATCGTTCAATTTCTGTTTTATTTTCATTAATAATTTTTTGTCTTGTATGTCCTGTGAACAGAACATATTGACATTTGAAGTTATAATTACTTCTCTAAATATTACGATTAACTTTTGACAAAGATAATTTGACTGGTTGGTTAAAAAAGTGTACACTCATGGACCACCCTGTATAAATTATTGGGTTACTTACGAAACTGTCGCCAGCTTTCCAAGCTATGAATCCATGCTCTTCACTTGAATGTTCTTCCCATTCCCGTTTAGCTAAAACCTGTTCACAAACACCACACTTCACCTTCTTTTTCGATGAGGGTTCATTATTATCCATAAAGCTATCTTCATCCTTATTGACACGCATACTGCGTCTTCGTTTCTGTAATCAATAATGTATTGTTTTTAATCTTAACTTTTAGAAAAAATCTTTGTAAGTAAGTAGGTACCTAAATAAAGAAATTTTGATTTTTTTTTACTTTTAAAACTGTTGCAGCTGAGTCTAAAGCTGAAATTAAGTATCATTATCACAATAACTCAGCGCGTTATTTTCGAATGAGAC
Source organism: Ostrinia nubilalis (assembly GCF_963855985.1). Taxonomy (NCBI): domain Eukaryota; kingdom Metazoa; phylum Arthropoda; class Insecta; order Lepidoptera; family Crambidae; genus Ostrinia; species Ostrinia nubilalis. The sequence continues at coordinate 10,132,479 of NC_087090.1, forward strand.
ATTAATTTAAGATTTCTAGATGATGGACATTAAAATTTTTAGAAGATTTTACATGAAAGAACAAGAGCTCGTACTTATAAATTAACCCTCAATTGGGCGCGCCCAAAAAGTTGCATAAGCGGTCGCGTGGGGTGTTTGGCACCCCAGAATTAGGAAATCAAATAAAATACGAAATACATGCAAAATCAGACTTTTATTAATTAGGACATTTGAACTTACATATTAATCAACTTTTAAACGTATTTTTAACAAAATTAACCTTTTTTTTTAATATGAAATTTTTTTTTTACAAATCCTAGTTTTTATCATCACAATTTCGACAAACTATATTCATATGGTCATTGCACACATGTTTTTGGCATTTCGAACATTCAGTCTTTGTTTTCCTGTCCTTACTTCTTGGACATACATGACACCTTTTATATGATTGCGATAGGCCTGCTTCAGAAAGAGATTCTTGGTCCTGAATTCCATGTTGTGTTTTTAGTCGTTTTTGCAGCGGTCGTGGTAGTGTGGGTATGCTGGCTCTTGATATTTGGTGACGTTTGACTAAATCAACAACTAGTCGCTTTAAAAATACTCTTCGGGATATATTAGAGTCAATTTTAGATTTGTATATCACATAGGAATTGATACCTGTGATATCGAAAAGATGAAAAAATATCACCATCGGCCATCTTTTGGTGCGTCTTCGTACATTATAACTGGCGCACATTTGGTCGTTTGTACCAACTCCCCCTTTCGTTTTATTGTAAAAATGAATAATTTCGGGCTTTCTTTTCTCTATTACAATGTTTTAAAACAGAAATAATGAAATTAACATCATCCACTACCTCGAAATTTAGACCACACAAACAGTCACCTGGGGTGTTACGCACCCCAAACACGCTCTCCGAGCCCAACCGTTCACAACAGAGCGCCGCTCGCAACTGAATCGTGTACATTTTACGTGTTTACGAAGCTATCTAGAAGGCCAGCGCGCTAAATTCAAATTTTAAAAAGTTGTGAGCCTGGAAAGCTGCTCTGGGGTGCATGACACCCCACGCGACCAATTAAGGGTTAAAGTGTATGATTGATCTAAACAAACAAATTTAACCATTTAGTTAGACACACCGATGAATACTAAAATACGAAAGGTGTTTTACTACAGCTTAAAAAGCTTATGTGAAGCACAGTACCAAGACAGACAGAAATTATAAATAACAGGGTTTACCTTCCTAGTTTTAATATTTTCATCTTTATCTTTAACATCTTCAGGTTTATTTGCACCCTCAATTTCGTGCGCCTCTTTTATTGTCTCTTCATTCACCCCTAGTGATTGATGCGTAAAAGAAGAATTTGATGAACTCCAATCAGACTTCATACTCTGTAAAAAGGTATTTCATTAAAATATCTTCCATAATGGTGCATGCTATATTGTAATATTGATTAGACATTAATAATATTTTTATACATATCTCACCTCAATTATCTTCTCAACATAATTATTATTATGACAATTATCATTGGCTTCAACCATTTCTACATCACTGCTGTTTTGATTTTCATCATCCTTTTTAGATTTATCTAATACTTTGTCATTATCATAAATTTCATTCCAGCAAATCGCATGAGACCTTTCTTCGGGAATATCATTCATATTTTCTACTGGCATTTCATTGTCGCCACTTGTATTGGCGATTTCACTATCGTCATACAGGCTAAAAATTTCATCATGGTCACATGCAACATTCTTATGTCGCCAAAAGTGTATATGTTCATAAAAACTGTCTTCATCATAATGTGTTAGCTGGCCAAAATCACTACACAAACAATATACTTCACTCTTGCAGACAGCATCCACCGCAACGTCGTTAATTTGACTGTCAAGGGTTTCAGATATATTTTTACTTAAATTAGTTCTATTTGCACAATCTACTTGTAGTATATGTTTGACTATATTATTTTTTCTTGTGTAAGTTTTCAGACTTTTCATAGTATGTGTTCCTTGTGTAGTTTCATGGGAATGATTTTCCTCCGGTTCTTTAATTGCAGCCTGATTTTCATTTCCATAATCGGCCTTTGGTGTATTTATTATATCTTTATCTAAATCCAGCTGGAAATGTTGTAGTTCTTGTTCATTTTGTCCACCGGGTTTTTCTACTCCTTGTGTACATAATTTAGATTTTTCAGAATCATTTATAATTTCTTGAATATTATTACAAGTAACAATATTAGATTTTGAGTTAAATGTGTCCTTATTACAACCAAAATTATTTCGATTAACACTGTATAGATTTTCTTTGGATATACAAGGCTTATTGACATTATTTTTCTCGATGGAAAAGCTATATTCGTCTTTGTTGATAATTTTCGTATCTTGGTGATTATCAACAACCTTAGGAGACAAATTAAGTTTTTCCAAGACAGGACAATCTTGAGAATTGTAATCTTGGCTATTTTTAGTTGTGCTTGAAATTATTTCTGTGTCTAAACCATTATTTGGTTTCCTTTCTGAACATTCAATGTTTTCTGCAGCAAATTTTGTTGAGGTGGGAATGTCAAAACTGTTTATTTTACATTCAATTTCAATATTTTCTTTCTTTTGCAATATTGTAGCCTCACAACCATTATCCTGATAACTACAAGCTGGGATACTCGATAATTGCATAAAATCGGTATTGTCCTTATTCTTGACGTAATTATGATTTGATTCATAGTTTTCAAACTCCATAGAAATGTTTTCTATTTTATTTTCTTGATTATTTTCCAATTGATATGAACTTATTTCCTTTGATATTGGTACTAACGTATCAACTGTTACTGAAGTAAGAACATTATTGTCATCAAATTTTAATACAGTACTTCCCTTTCCGGGTTTAATTACTTCAACTTGTACAATATTAATTTTCTTTTTCAAGTTTTGCATGTTTTCTTTTGGCATCACAATAATGTCTTCCGACTCTGTGTTGACATTATGAGACAGATACGTGTTATCAGTTGCCATGTATTCTCCAACAATCGGTATTTTACTGTATTCAGAATTATTACACATTGCTACTTGAATATTATTTGTTAAATTATTTTGAACTGTATTAACAGATTCCAATTCATCAATAGAACTTGTTTCTAAGCTCAAAGGCACTGAAGAACTTTCGATATTCCCTGATCCATAATCATTACTACCTTTAGCTATCTCCACTTCACCAGCAATCGTATTAGCTATTGTAGGCACAAAGGTTGGACTGAGGAAAACACATTCTTTCATTAAACTTGCAGTCTCCAAAATTGATGATTGATGTTCTTTACAAGTACTGTCAGTATTTAAGTTACAAGTTTTATCTATACTCTTATTTATTTCTTCACTTTTGTTTCCAGCTACACCTAAAAAGAATTATAATATAATGTGACTTTATATTTTCTCAACACAAAATTTCTACGTGAATTAAGTGCCCAGCTATACCGATGCACCGATTGTATTTGCAACGCGCGCCGATAGCGAAACATTGGGGAACAAAACAATTTCATTTAATACATAAGTGTGCGTTCACTTCACCACTGCTAGTGCGGGGTAGCAAACACAGAGATGTGTATTGAGAAGGTATACCGGGCCCACGGGGGTAAAGTGCGCGGCTGAACAACTGTCGCAAAGCGCGCGCATAGTCCGCGCTTCATTACAACTCAATATTTCATCATAGTATGTCTGATTTCTAGCAGAATAAAATGTAGGTATGGTGTGGACTTCATGAAAATGGATGCAAACCTAATTAATTTTTATTTTATTTTTATGCATAACAAGGCAGGATTTGACCACAATCGCACCTGGTGTTAAGTTACATGGTTAGAAAATTATTTGAAGACTTTTAAACTTAGGAAGTCTCAAGTACATAGGTACTTAACTTTGAAAGAAAAAAAAATTGTATTCAGTAGAATTAAAAAAAAATCATACTTGTTCACTATTAATTCAATTAAGATTAATTTATTATCAAACTTTCACTCTGAATTTTTCTATTTAGATCAAAAATTATAATGAACATTGCAAGATTCAATTACAAACAATGTTAATCTTATTAACTTAACTATGGACTGCTTTTGTCTGAAAATAAATTATTTTTATTTTTATTTATTTATTATTTATTTGTCTACATACAGGGTGATTTTGTAATCAGTACCAAATTTTTGTTAATAAGCTGAACAATGTAACAATACAACTTTATCTTAATTATTTTTAATCGTAGTATTTTCAGCGTAAAAAAACTTAATTTTTAAAGGTTAAGCCTTATTTTCGCGTACCATTATGTCTATTAATCGATAGCCGAACGGTGACGGGGTCGGAGTGGCTGACCCGAGATCCGAGGAACGCGGGTTCGAATCCCACCGCCGCTCGACTGTTGTGGTGAGCCCACTCGTAACACAAGCTTATTTAGCTTAACACGAGGGGCTTGGGACTAATATTAGTAATTTGGGCAATAAAAATTTCTAATAATCTTTTTTTTTTTTAATTAAGCTTTGTAGTTAACTGTATGTGTAAATTTTTCTATGAACGAAGCTCTTTATCCACCTGTGCCAATTTTCAAAACACGCGCAGCGGATAAAAAAAAAAACAAAAAAAGATTAGTTTTCTTTTCGTAAATCAATTAAGTTACTAATTCTGAGTCGCTCCTAAAAATTAATTTGGATACTGATTGCGAAGTCACCCTGTATGCAGGGTGAATTTGTTCCCATATTTAAATCGGTAACCCTGTATAGGTACATTAAAATAGGGAATGCCACATTTAAATCAGTAACTGTTTCAATCTTCAGTAGGTACCTACTTACTAATACAAATACAATACAAAATTGTTTATTCAGAATCAGGTTTGAAAAAACAGGGTTTCGATTGGGGTTTTCTTTTAAGTATAAGTAGATACTTGTGTTAGAAAACCCCGCTCTCCATTTACAATGATTTACATTATGAAATTATACAGCTAGGAAATACCATGCATATCTATTGACTTATTTTAGTAGGAACTGAAAGTTGTGTGTGTGTGTGTGTGTGTGTGTGTGTGTGTGTGTGTGTGTGTGTTGTGTGTGTGTGTGTGTGTGTGTGTGTGTGTGTGTGTGTGTGTGTGTGTGTGTGTGTGTGTGTGTGTGTGTGCGTGTGCGTGCGTACGTGTGCGCGTGTGTGTGTGTGTGTGTGTGTGTGTGTGTGTGTGTGTGTGTGTGTGTGTGTGTGTGTGTGTGTGTATGTGTATGTGTGTGTGTGGTTAAACTTACTAATCGAAATTAATTTTACTGAAATAGGCTTTAATTATTTTTATATTTTTAAATACATCTGCCAGACAGTTTAAATTAAGTGTGTATGGTGAAAGTTAATTTAAATATTAATTAAATAATATACTTATTATACATACCTATCTCAACATTTGACTCAGTTGAGTTTTCTATAGACTGAAGCTTGTCTAGTTGAATCCCCAACTTTTCTAAAAGATTTGGTGGCAACACAAAAACTTCCGCTTCAGTATTTTTTGATTTTGGTTTGCCACTTGCACTTTTGTGCTTTAGGTCAATTTGGGTGTCCATGGTTAAATGATAGTAACATTGAATAACATAATAGAAAGTTTAGTTTGTTGCAAATTTCCCTTCTGTAACAAAAGTATTAATATAAAACTGAAGTTGCATAGCTGAACTAAATCCTTTCCCCCTTACTAATAAAAAGTTACACAGTTGTTGAACACTGTTTTAAAACGTCATTTTCATACTAAACATCACTTTAAAACACTGTTCAACAAACGTGTAACTTTTATTAGTAAGGGGGTTTCTCTTAAATTAATTTATAATAATCTTAAAAAACTTCACAAGTTTCTAACTTGAGTTAACAAGTCAGGATGGGAGCTATACATATACATTAGGTATTTAATTTTTTAAGCCATATGACCAAATATTGTTACACTAGCGATTATCAAAGGTTTTTAGTTTTTTATAAAATACTTTCAATAAATTTAAATTCTCTTTATATCCGTAACAAAATAATCTATTCACAAAGAAGAAAAAACAAAAATGTAAAACGTAGCTGGAATCGAACCTGCGGTTTCGAAATTGTCAACTCACGTGGTGTTTATCGAAATCAGCCACGGATACTAAAATGGTAAAGATGTAAAATCGTATATCTTGATATTGAGTAAAATAAAATGAATAAAAAAAATATACAGAATAATTTTGAAGAATTAAGAAGTAATGAGTGAAAAAAACAACTTACTAAAAATCGGGAGCGACATTAAAATGTCGGAAACATGGCCCGAGCATTGTTTACCATAATTTTAAGCAAAACCAAAGGAAGACTGATCTTGAAAAGACATAATACACTAAACTTGTTGAAAAAAGTATTTAATAACGCTTTTTCAGCGAGCTAAAGTTATTTCGTTTTATTTTATTCCACTTTTTAGGTTAGAATGTACCCTGCGCTTACAATTTTTCACTCACTTCTTTTTGACATATGATTTGACTGACAGAAGAAACCACAGATAAAAATGTTACCTATTGTTTATTCGTTGATAGTATAATATCGTATAGAGTAGGGTTTCAAAGGGGTTTCACGTGTAAGTTTTTACCAGAGCCCCGATTGCGCTAAATAACGCGATTAGATAACGAACGAAAATCACAAATTCGCTTTGACAGCTAGTTCAAACGAGAACAAAACGCAACTGCATCTTTGTGTAAAAGCTGAAAGAAAGCTACTTTTTCTCAAACTCAAGTCAAACGCCTTCACGAACATTTGCTGTTTTTAGTGAAAAATAAGGTGTTCGGACTTTTTTGGCGTTTTCGTTTTGTTTGCGCGTGAAGTGTGAACTTTACCGCGATACCGAATTTGCATTTGAATTGGAGACGTTAAAAATTAGCGCAATCGGGGCACAGATGGCGCCTTTAACGACTATTTCGTCTTCGTTAGTGCGTGAACTTTACCGCGAAATCGAGTTGCACATCAGCTGGAATGTAAATGAAGGCAACTGGAGATGAAACGCAAAATGAATTGGAGACATTACAAATTAGCGCAATCGGAGCCCTGAAGACTTGGCTGTATTGCTTAATTCCTTTTCCTAAAAAGAAAAAAATCCGCAAAAAAAAAATTCACTGTCAGTGTCAGTTTTTGTTTCCTTGTTGTCGTCTGTTGGTTAATCCAAATAAACTCAAAATATTTTGATTTCGTCGATTTTAATCAAGTATATAAATAGGTACACTTAATTGCTTCAATTGAAATAAACAATTATTATTACTAGTAACAAGAAAAACCTAATCATATTCTAATTATTAAACACTAACCGTCTTTACAGATTGCACGAAGCGCGATTATTCGTGGTTTTAAAATGGGATCCAAATCAAAAGCTCTTACATTTCATGTCCAAGCAGAGTGCAAAACATCGCGTGCACGGGCTGGACTTATGCAATTACCACACTATAATGTTAAGACTCCAGTATTTATGCCAGTTGGAACTCAGGTACGACCAAATGTCACAAATTCACAATTTATAATCAAATCTGTTCCAGTCAGAAAATAATATTTACTTAACAATGTTTCTAGGGTACTATGAAAGGGCTTTTACCTGAACAACTTGAAAATTTAGATTGTGAAATAATATTAGGTAACACTTACCACTTGGGAAATCGTCCTGGAACTGAAATATTGGAAAAAGCTGGTGGCCTTCATAAATTCATGTCGTGGAATAGAGCTCTGTTGACTGATTCAGGAGGATTTCAAATGGTGTCACTACTAAAGTTAGCAGAGATAACCGAAGAAGGAGTTAAGTTCAGATCACCCTATGACAATTCTGAAATAATGTTGACTCCTGAAAAATCCATTGAAATCCAAAATTGTATAGGTATGTAAAGCTAATAACAACTTATAATGGATTGATTAGAGGGCTTATATGGAAAGTCCTTTCAATCTTAACACTTTTTTTTTTCTTTCAGGTGCAGACATCATTATGCAACTGGATGATGTGGTAAGAACTACATTCCAAGACTATGATCGCATTAAAGAGGCCACTGAAAGAACAAGCCGGTGGTTGGATCGTTGTTTAAAAGCTCATAAGAGACCATCTGAGCAAAGTATTTTCCCAATTGTACAAGGTTTACTAAATAGTGAACTGAGAGAGAAAAGTGCTAGAGACCACATGTCCAAGGATGTGAATGGATTTGCTATTGGAGGATTAAGGTTGTTATTCCAAATAGTTTTATAGTAAGTTTAACAAATCTTTAAAAGTAAGTTTACAGTTTTATTGTTTATTTCTAGTGGTGGTGAAGCAAAATATCAATTTTGGCCTATGGTTAGCCTAAGTACAGGCATTTTAGACTCCAAAAGACCACGTTATTTAATGGGTGTGGGGTTGGCCATTGACCTTGTAATTTGTGTTGCACTTGGAGTGGATATGTTTGACTGTGTATACCCTACTCGTACTGCTGTGAGTAAATATTGAATACTTTCATACTATACTATACAACACTGTGTTACTTATTTATGAGTCTTATCAAAATTTCCCTTTTCAGAGATTTGGGTGTGCTCTTATAAGCACAGGACAGCTGAACTTAAGGCAAAAACAGTATGAAACTGACTTGAATCCAATTGACAAGGACTGTTCATGCTCCACTTGTAAGACTTACACAAGAGCATACCTACACTCAATTGTTACAGTGGAAACTGTAGCCTGTCATCTCATTTCTGTCCATAATCTAGCATTTCAGGTAGTTTTATTCATAATACCAGACTAAAATAACTTTCAATTGTTATAACATAACATTACCAATCTAATAATTCTCTATTTCAATATTGCAGATGCGACTTATGCAAACTATGAGGCAAAACATTGAAAAGGGAACATTTCCTCAATTTGTAAATAACTTTGTGAATGAAATGTACAGTGATACTGAAATTCCCCCTTGGATAATAGATTCATTAAGTTCTGTTGGAATACAAATTAATAAGGAATAAATGAAATTGCAAGTTAAATAGTTACTTTTTTGCTAATACATAATCCTAAAAAAACAGTACCTATAAGAGGTAATATTGCTGTTTTAAATCACATAATTGTATTAACAAGGCTGAATAGGGAACAGAAATGTTTTATATTAGGTATTGGATTGGTTTTTACATAAAATCATCAGAATCATTGCCATCATAATTAGTAGTCATATTTTCAGATTTCATCAAAGTAGAATAACTTCTAAGCTCTGCTTCTTCTTTCTTTCTTTTTTCTTCTTCCTTTTCTTTTTCTTTCTTTTCTCTCATTACCTTTTTCTTGTCTTCTCTTTCTTCCCTGTCTCTATTTTCTCTCTCTTGCCTTAAATCTGGGAATGCTTCCTTTTTAGTCTTATTAAGTCTATTAACTATCTCATTATTTCTTTTAGCCACTCTGACTTTCCTCACATCTTTATCTTTGTGAAATGCTACTTGTCCAACCTAAAACAAAAACCAGTTTTAGTGACTTTATTTTAGTTTAATTAATTAAGCTACCTATACTTCAATTTATAATAATAAGAAAAATTTACCTCCATTGAGGGGGTTTTCTTAAGGTTTGACCACATGGTGTAAACAATGTCAATATCATTCATTTTGTTACCCAAAATTGAATTAGCCTTTACCAACTGGCATGCATCATCCAGAACCGAGTTTGGTATATCATCAATTGTTTGACCCTGTAAAACAAAATAAATAATATTTCATTCAATTTTATTGTAACAGATTGTTGACAAAATGGAATAAAACTTATTTTTCAATATTCGCTACAGAAACATGTAAACATTCTAAATAAAATCTACCATACAATAGCTAGACTACAAATGTTAGAAGTTTTCGTTTTTGTTCACATTTCTGATACCGGCTTAGATAAATCGATACTGGTATATAAATTAAGTACATAGGTAATTGTAAAACTGTACAATTAATTCAGACCTAAATATTGATACTCAATCAGACTTACAGGTGCTAAGCGAAGGTAAACATGGGCGGAAGATACTTTATCGACATGGAACCATACATCTTCTGGCCAGCCCCACTTAATGAGATCTTCATCTGAAATAAAACTTCGGTTAGTGGAAAAAAAAACACATGAGTACACTAAATCACTTGTTCATAACCTATTTTTAATCCTACTATGATCTTACTTTCGTGTTTATCTGCACCCATAAATAAAATTACAGATGGTGAAACCACACTGCTGGTAAAATAAAAGACCATTCTGAATACGATTCACGTTACTTTATTTAGGAAAGTTAAGGTTTCACCAAATTTTACCGATATGTATTTACATTTCATTTACCAGTAATGACATTTGTCAAAATGACTGACGGGCAGGCAGTGACAGTATTTTTTTTTTGTTTTGCTTGCAGGAAAGGCAAAACAAAGTAAGTAAAGTCTTCAGCTTTTATTTTTCTGGTTGCGCTTGCGGCTACGCCCGGTCCATAGTTTAAACATCAATGATTTCGTTTCAGTCAGTGTCAAATGTCAATGTCAAAAAGATATCGATTGACTTATGCTCTTTAGAGTGCCGTCTCTTACTCTTTTATGCTCTTTGATTGACAGCTTTGATTTGGTTGGTTCTTGATTGGTTTTTTGCTTTTGTTCAGAAATAAATAATTTCCTCCAGTCTCAGTAAAAATAGCTACTGTCTCTTGAGACTTACGAACTGAACAACTAACATATTATCTGAAAAGTATATTATCCAAACTATGGGAAGTCCAGAGCGCGAGTTATGCCCTCCTCCTTCTGAAGAAGACGAACTGACACTCCCTAGAGCAAGTATAAACAAAATGATCAAGGAATTGGTGCCCTCAGTCCGAGTGGCTTTTGAGTCACGAGAACTGATATTGAATTGCTGTACAGAATTTATTCATTTGCTAAGTTCTGAGGCTAATGAAGTCTGTAATCAAAGCAATAAAAAAACAATCAATGCTGAACATGTTTTGACTGGTAAGACAACATTGGTTTGTTTATTTATTTACAAAAACCGTTTCTCTGCTAAGCTCCACTTCTTAATTTTATATTGTTCATACACACACTGGAACAATCTTCTCAGCCTCGCATTTACTTTGTATATCCATGATTAGTATTGTCTAATTTTATTACCACACAGCTAAGTAGTTCCTATCACCTTTACCTAATTAATTGTTTTATTTTTCACATTCCAGCATTGGACAGACTAGGATTTACAGATTACACATTAGAAGCAGAAGCTGTGCTCAAAGACTGCAAGGCTGTAGCTGCCAAAAGGAGAAGACAAAGTACTAGGCTGGAAAACTTGGGAATTCCAGAGGAAGAACTTTTGCGACAACAACAGGAATTATTTGCAAAAGTATGTTTTATTATCATTACACTCAGTAAATCATTCATCAGCCTTTGGTGACGGCAGAAATGATGCCAACATATTTTGAACTTTAGTGAGTTATGGTTTAAAACCAATGAAAAATATTTTCCTCCATACCAGTAAAAGAGTTAAACTTTGAATAAATTGATTAATAGGTAGATTTTTGTCTAATTTAACTAATTACTATAGTACCTAAGTAAAGTTTGTATATGGAAAAGTGTATGTCCAGCACTGGGCCCATGTAGTTTGTTTTAACGCACCATTTCAATAGCACTATTGTTATTTTCAGGCGCGTGAAGAGCAAGCTAAACAAGAACATCAGCAGTGGTTACTTCTGCAGCAGCAAGGGCTGGTCGGCGCCGACGGGGCAGCTCCGCCGTACATCCCTCCACCTTCAGCTAACAAACATGAAGACGACGAGGACGATGACTATTCCTAAACAAGGGGCATTTAAATAGCTAATGACTAAAAAGTTTATATCAAAATTTGATATTATCTAACCTGTGATGATGGTGGAAAGAGCAATGATAAAGAGGTATTTTCAGAAAACAAAAATGTATTATTTAATGATTCTGCTTTCCAAAAGACATTTTTGGTCAACTATTATGAAGGTTTAGTGAATCAGCTTCAGAGAATTAGGCTCAGAACAGCATAAGGGCCTTCAAAGATGCCACAGTATTTATTGGTGTGCTGTTGTCTATACAATGTAAACAGTATGTATAGTCAGCAACAGGGCCGCAGCACTCCTGCCAGGTGGCACTTGGCAGCAAATTTGAAGGCTTTACTGCTGTTCACAACCATAGAGGGGTAATTTCTTCTAATATTGTTCTTTTTTCTTTCTATGGAAGTTTGTATTAAATAAACAAGGCATTAAATAAATGAATTAATGTTTATGGGTTTTTTAATTGCTATGCATTTTTATACTGAATTATACTTAACTGAGTTGGGCATGGTATTTCACAGATTTCTCATTAAACTTTCATCGAAAAAAAGCCTATTTGACCAAAAGGTCATAACCCAGCACCAGAAAACACGACTGGATACCGTGAAAACAGCCGCGCTTGAGCAAAGTCGATACCTTGCTAGTTATTAGGGTAGGTAGGTAAAATGTAGCTAACCGTTTAGCCACGGTTTGCGTGGTTCGGCCTTGGCATTTGAAGCTCATTATTTTTTTTCTAGTTTATTATTAAACGAGTATGGTTTGTAACAAAAACTAATTTAATCTACATATATTAATATTGACAGGGTAATCATCAATGTCACATTGATCTGTTTACATTTTCACTACACACTCACAACAAAATTGACGAAAGTATGTTTTAAAAAATGAGCAATAATAATGTAAATAAAAATTATAAACGTCCAAAACAGAAAACACAATCAACTACTAATCCGGATCGCCCAGTAACTAACAAATGACTAATTTAAAAACTATTTTATTAGGAGAGTGCTATGCTCGGAGTTTCTCTGCGTGATCGAATCAGAAATGAGGAGATCCACAGGAAAACGAAAGTAACCGTCCGCGACATAGCTCGCAGATTGCCTAACTTAAGTGGCAGTGGGCGGGGCACGTAGTTCGTAGAGCTGATGACCGTTGAGGCTGAAAAGTTCTAGACTGGCGACCAAGTGCCGAAAGACATAGTGTGGACAGTCCACCCACTAGGGAGGGCCGACGATCTGGTGAACCTACCTGGCTGCGGGCGGGTAGGTTCACCAGACCCTGGTCGTTGTGGAAATCCATGGGGGAGGCCTTTGTCCAGTAGTGTCTTTTGGCTGAAACGAACGAACTAGGTAACTTTAGGATACGAACAAGTAAAACAATGCTTACCTACTTACAGAAACAGACAAATAGAACCTTGGAGAAAGATAAAGCAGAACCGTTATGTCCATTGGCAGCGAAGGACTCTGAATGGGTAGACATTTTGCAGTCACCGGGTTCCGACCCTGCTAAGTCGTCCACCAACGTATCTGATGAAGAGGAAGTACTACAACTCGTAAATTTTATTTGCAGGCCGAAAGGCCCAGTTTATAGAATATTTATCTAAAATATTACATTTGCTAATAAACATCAAATATCTCAGGTAGATTGTGAAGATGGCCCTCAAATGAAACCGCTGGCTATTATGTTCCCTGGTTTACTAGAAAAAGATCCTAACACATTACAAGGGATGCTTAACAAGGCCATGTCAACCACAGAAGTGACGAAGCATTTGGTAGATCTAGGTCAAAAAGCCAACTTTACTTTTATGAAAAAGGCAGATCGATTGATACCACCAGATAAGGTAAAGATAGGACTTGATTGCTAATCTTCATCATTTAGAAATTATGTTAGGTAGGCCTAATTACTTCTGAAATATTTCGATTGAGAAACAACTGTAATGCCTAAGATCATAAGAATAATAAGAAGATAACCGTAATCCTGGATTGCTGAATGCAGGCCGCCACCAACCGGCCATTGTGGAAATCATTGGGGGAGGCCTATGTTCAGTAGTGGACGTCCTATGGCTGAAATGATGATGATGATAAACCGTAATCCTCCGCGATTAGCGATAATACCCGAATGGTGAATGGTGTTGGACTGGCCGACCCGAATCCAGATCTAAGAAACGCAGGTTCGAACCCCGCCGCCGCGCCGCGCCGCTCTCGACTACTTATTTAATTTTGATAAACCCACTCGTACATACTTAGCACAAACACAAGCATATTTAGCTTACCATAAGGGGTTCAGGGGACTTACTACTTGTTCTGGCTGCAATAAGTACATAAATGGGTTTAGGTATCTGAGCTGACTGAGTTCCTAACGTATTAAGTACCTACCACTTATATTATTATACAACCTGATGGAGAGATAAAAAGATTTAAATACGCCACATGAAACAGACAAGAAGTAAAAGTTCGAAACCGCGTAACCGCGTCAATTCATGCGGTCTTATCGCTACGAAGCGATCTGAATCTCTTGCAGACCAGAGAGGGTAGGTTATAAATGGTGGGTCGCTTTCGCTGGGATTTGTACCTATCGAGGTAGCAGACCTATTAGCACAGAATGAGTAGGTACTTGTAGTACATAATCTGGCGCCTACAATACAAGCCATCGGGCCAAAGTGATGTTGATTCCGACGCAATTAATAAAAAACTTATAATTTCAGGTATGGTTGGAAAGTCTTACAGAAAATAGTAATTCATTTACATCAATGACATCGGCTTTATTTAGTGGCAGTAAGTTAATATTATTACTTATCCTTTATTAAGTATACCTACCTACTGATAAAGTGACTGTGAGATGCATGAGTCTATAATGAAGGTATGGGAATCTGTAGTGATTACCTTATAAAAGCTTATTTGAAAAGGTCTTTCAAGCGATTATGATGCTGACAACGAGGTCGTAATATGTAACCATAGTAGGATAAAAAGAAACGAGAAACAGAACAGCACAACAAACATACAAAGGACAAACATAAGTTCGGACGATATATTAACAGTTATAAAACAAATAGTGGCAGAAATCATCCAGGTTGGTAATTCATGAATCAATCAATTGTTATTTATTTGCGATTAATCTAGCTGCATCTCTGTAGAGGCGATTTATTAACCATTTACATATTCACTACAATTTTACGATAGTGTATTATTTTGATTTCAGGGAGAAGACTTTTGATAAATAGAAAAAGGTGGCGAAAAATAATGAATATGTAACTTTCGTCAAATAAATTCAATACCTAATAAAGAGTTTTTATTTTTAAAGTAATAATGGATTCCTTAAAAAGTAGGTACTAGCCAGGGTACTGTTTTAAGAATTCAAGTAGGTATACCTAAAATACCTGCACATTGTAGGTACAGACGACAGCTGTAGGTAGGTACGTCAAGTTAAACACTGTGGTATAAACGTGCTGTCGACTTTCTCTAGATTGTGTGCACACCACAAAGCTAGCTAGGTATGTAAAACGAATATTCGTTTAAATTCGCTGGCCTGTAATTGTAAGCATATGTAGACGTTTTACTATTTTATCTTTATCTCATTGTATTCCTTGGCTGATAAAAAACACTTTTTTATTGTGAATTAGGCTTAAACGTACTTGGAATGCCATTTTGCTTTCTGTAAAAAAAAGAAAATATAAATAACATAAAACATTTATTGTAACTAAAACAGTATAAAAACATTCACAATTATTATGAGAAAGAAATACATACACATGTAGGTCTTTACAATACAATATGGAATTACCTTGCCTTTACCTAAAATTTTGAAAGGGTATATTAATAGTAATTAATAAAAATATTAAATTGGATCATTTACATTGGCTTAATGGTATGATAATAATTTATTAACATTTCTCTTAAAATGAAGGTAGAATTACACACAACCAAGTAACTGCAGAAACAACTTGTTGTTAAATACTATAGCTTGATAAATTACTCATATTCACTTTTAACATTGACACTAAATTACTAGAATGTCTCAAGTCTATTATTGCATGAATATATACATCAGGACATGAAAATCTAGAGAACTTTATACAATCTTTATGTGCAATCTTAAAGGCTACAGTAAAGTATTCGTAGTCATTATGGAAATAGTGAGGGAACAAATTCCGTCTTCATTAACAACATGCCACCTAGCAGTGTTACCACTGAGGTGGCAATCAGACGTCACGTACGGGGCTTAAGCACCACCGTGGGGACGCGGATGCAAGCGTACCGTCATTGGGTCGGTTTCAGAGCTGCCAACTTGCGTCCACGAGTTCGTGCTTCTTGTCTGGATGTAGTGTATTCAAACCACAAGACATTTGGTATCAATGTTGTATCTCTGATCATCAACATTTCACAAAATTTTCTGCAACAAAGAAAATAAAATAATATATTGTGATTTTGTCAAATAAAGATTGTAGATGTATTAATGCATGTAATTATTTTTCTTTCTTTCTTAATTATACTCACAAAGATACTAATTGTGGGAACAATGGCGTGAATATTCGGTGTACTAGGGCAAACCAAATAGTAGCAAATAGGCAGCCAACAAGGGCCCCCACGAACACTTGAAGAGTGGTGTGATAGTGAAGATATACTCTTCCTATGCACACGAGCAGAGCCAGAATCATACAACCACCTACAATAATAACTCTCCATAGTGCAGATATGATGCTGTTATTATTTATATGGTGTAACCTGCAAAAAGAAGAAGAAAAAATGAAATGCATAAATAAAATTTGCATCAAAACTAAATTTGGTAACTGTAGATAAAAAAAAAACTTCTTACCTAATTACAACAAAATACAATACATATACACTGAAAAACCACACAAACTGTGCATGAGATGAAGGCATCCCATACTCATTATACAAATGCCCTCTTGCTAGTGGTCTTGCTTCACATATGGAGTGTTTAAGTACAATGTTTAGCGCTTCATTTATTAGTGTACCACAAAAAAATGCAATCTGAAAAAAAGATTGTATGTAGAATATCTAAGGTATATTGGAATACCCTCTGAAATATATATACTTACAGTATGAAGGTCTCTCCGAAATAATATGAGTGCTACAAAACCAGCTCCAATTCCAAATGGGGATAGACTTATAAAAGCAAAGAATTTTCCAATCCAATCACCTTAAATTAATTTTTAAAATTAAAGAATATCGCCTTTATCAAATTATAATCAAAGATAACATTCTTTTATTAGGAATTAGGGTACCTTTTGGGTATTCCACAAGGGTAAGAGCCAGTGGTTGCCATTCGATATCATCATTGTGGATGTTATCGCTAATTGATGCAGTAGAATCTTCCATTTTTGTTTTTTATAACTTAATATATACTTATTTTGTCATTTTTAAGCAGGGTCGAATCACTAATGGAAGCCTTATTTTATTATCGTAAATTTAATCAGGCCCGACATCAGCAAAGCAAGCCCAAGTAAATGTCACAGTCAATCAATCAATGTCAATGAAATGAATGTCAAGTTGTTGTCATTTTGACTTTTTTTTTTTTTTTTTTTTTTTTTTTTTTTTTTTTTATTATGGCTATGCTATGCCTCTTGCCAGTGTCGAGTTAAAAACGGGGAAACGGGAATTAAAAGGAAAAATGCCTACTTTCGGAATTTGGAAAGGAATTAATGATCAGGAAAATGAGGAATATACAGGAGATATTTATATAATATACATACGTTTATACAAAAATCAAAGCTTTATATTATTTACAGTTATAAACTTGGCTATACAATTATATACAACAGGATCTTTATGGAAAAGGAGAGACATTATAGAAGACGGGAAAGGAATGTGTAAGGAAGAGAGTTCCCGAAGGAAAGCAGAGCGGTCAAAACTAGGACAGGAGAAGAAAATATGGTTGATAGTGCCTGAATCGGTGCCACACTCACAAGAATCATCATTAATGATATGGAGTCTTGCGAGGTGAGAGGGTGTACACGTGTGACCCAACCTCATGCGTATGATAGATGAAGAAACTCTCTTATCAAATTTCAACTTGAAAAACCAAGGCTTTGTAGGTATTTGTGGCTGAAGAAGTGAAAAAAGAAAGCCTTTTGATTTGCAACTAATTTCCCAATCCGATTGCCAGGAAGAGTTTAAAGAAAGTTTGGGCAATGCTAGGAGATCATGACAATAACTCTGATAGGGAAACAAATCTCCACAGGAGACCGCCTCATTGGCAAGACGATCTGCAATTTCGTTACCTCTTATCCCACAGTGACTAGGAATCCAGGCGAAACAAACATTCAGGCCAAGTGAAATACATTCATAAAATAACTTTCTAATGTCATATATTACAGGGTACTGGTTTCTGGATTTAAAAGGAAATTGATTTAAAGCTTGAAGTGCGCTCATGGAATCCGTAAAAATGACAACATTTTTAAGTCTATATAATTTTGCATATTCTATTGCTCTGAAAAGGCCAAAGCATTCCCCCGTAAAGACGGAGGATTCTGGAGGTAATTTGACTTTTTGGACAATTTTATACTGCGAGTGGAAAACCCCGACTCCAGTAATTTCTGTGCAAGAATGTTTAGATGCGTCTGTATATATGTGATGAAAACCATTATAATCTGTGTCTAAAATTTCATTAAATTTGGATACAATGTTTAGATCTTGCTTATCAATTGGGAGAAAACAAATATTTATAGGGACTAAGAGAGATTCAATACTGCAATGAAACAATGGTAAGTGTTTTGAACGGAATATGGGAGAGGACAGAGACATTAATTTATTGTAGCTGTGCAAAAGACAAGGAATAGTTTTATGTTTCCAATAGTCTGAAATGGGAACTTTTTCTGATAAGCAGTGAAGTTTTGGGAAAAGTTGATGATTTGAGAAATTGAATGTACGAAAGAGGAATTTATCACACAGAAACTGCCGTCTAAATTTGAGAGGAGGATCACAACATTCAACTTGAAGCGCATTTACTGGACTACTTTTCATGGCACCTGTTACAATTCTGAGAGCTTTTGACTGTATCAGATCTAATTTTTTAAAAGCAGATTTATTGCCTGGCTCGAGAAGAAACATGCCGTAGTCCAGAACACTTCTGATGAGAGCATTGTATATAAGCTTCATTGAAAAAGGGTGAGCTCCCCACCAAACTCCAGATAAACATCTGAGAATATTTATTCTTTTTTCACACTTTTCTGCAATATACTCGCAGTGTTGATTTCCAGTCAGTTTTGAGTCTAGAATTACTCCCAGAAATTTGTGATGAGGTTTTACAGGAATCAAATCATTATCATAAGAAATTTGGACAGGAGGTGGATTTCTCAATCTTGAAAAAATTACTGTGGCACTTTTATTAGCAGATAAGTTTAATCCATTATTATCAAGCCAGGATTTTAAATTAGATAGTGAAGAAGTAAGTGCTGACGCAGCAACTTCTATTTTCTTATCAATATTATAAAACAGCAAGTCATCAGCATATTGTAAAACTTTTGTATTATTATTGGAAATTGATGATGCCAAATCGTGAGTGTAAGCGTTATATAACAAAGGGCTAAGAACAGAGCCTTGTGGAAGTCCTTTCCAACAAGTGCGACTAAACGTGGAGCCATCCTGTGAAAGTTCTAGACACCTTTCATATAAGATGTTAATGATAAAGTTACTAAGCATTGTGGGAACTTTTAAGGCGTAGAGTTTTTTAAGCAATATTGGGATTATCACATTATCATAAGCGGAATTTATATCTAAAAAAGTTGCAACAACTGACTGGTTATCAGAGAATGCAAGCCTAATATCGGTGATAAATAAACTAATATTGTCCATAGTACTTTTTCCCTTTCTGAATCCAAACTGGTTAACAGCCAGTAAATCATTACTCTCAAAAAACCATTCAAGCCGATTCTTTACCAGATGTTCAGCTAATTTCAATAATACTGAGGACAGAACTATTGGACGGTATGAAGATGGGTCAGATGGGGACTTATTTGGTTTAAGAACTGGCAACACTTTTTGGGACTTCCATGACAGAGGGACACTATTACCTGTCAACGCAATAGAATTGATAATTTGTAAATAATAGGAGAGAACATGATCATTTAAATTATGAAAGAAGGAGTACGGAATACCATCTACACCTGGAGACGAATCAGTTACATTTTGGATGATTCCCTTGAGTTCAAACAGTGTAAATGGCTGTTCAATAACAGACACAGCGACTGGCGATGGAGTTATAGTTAGTTTTTCAGGGACCCATGGAGGAGCCAGTTTATCAACAAATGGACAAGCAATTTCTAACGGGATAAATGGGTGGGAAGAATCTGTCATTGCAGATTTAAATCGACGAATGTTTTGCCATACTATCGAAGATGGCGTTTCAGGGGAAATTGATAAGCAAAACTTTCTCCAGCTCTCAAACTTTTTCTTTTTAAAAAGTTCTCGAGTTTCTTCAATAACTTTACCCAATTCTGAATAATTTTCATTTGTCATATTTGCTTTATAGTTGCGCTCAGCAGCCTTTCTTTTTTTGATGGCCTCTGTACAGTCACTGTCCCACCATGGTTGTGGGGGAAGCTTACGATTAGGTACTTTTAACGGAAAAGCTCTGTTCGCAGATTCAACTAATATATTGGTAAAGGACAAGGCACAAGTGGATTCATTTCCTGAAGAGACAATTGGGAGAGACGATAGATAGTTCTCAACACCTTCTTTAAAAGTATTCCAAGCATTACTAGTTTTGTCTGGTAATCTGTGTTTAAGTAATGGAACATACTTAGATGTTATAGGACTATTAAATGGAAAAGTAATTAATATGGGGAAGTGGTCACTGCCATATGATGAGGGTAGAGTTTGCCAAGATAACAGAGAGGCTAGGCTAGGGGAACATATTGACAAATCAACAGCACTTTGACTTTGGCCTGGACTGGTAAAACGGGTAGGAGATCCTGTATTTAATGTACATAAGTTATGAGTGTCAATTATATCTAATAACATTTCCCCATAGTTATTTGAAATAGAACTGCCCCATGCACGATGATGACAGTTAAAATCTCCTAAGATGAACAGAGGTTTAGGGAGAGTTGAGATTAATTGATCAATTTCACTTAAGATAGAAGAAGAGGGGTGAGGTATGTACATAGACACTAAACAAAAATTATAAATATTTATTGCTATAATAGAAAATTCGTTACTATGATTAGGGATTGGAATTGGACTAAAAGAGACAGATTTGTTGATAAATATGGCTACTCCACCATATCCATCAATTCTGTCTTCCCTGATAGAATTATAACCATTAACTTTAAATTTTTGATTGGGTTTAAGCCAAGTTTCTGCCAGAGCAAAAACAAAAGGCTCAATCTTATTAATCATATGAAAAAAGTCACTCTTTTTGCTGATGATACTCCGGCAGTTCCATTGCATTGCCTTCGCAGCCATTTTGCAGGAATCTAATTAGACTTTCAATTAAAGGGGCAACGTTGGACGGTGATTTGAGATTACACTGAGAAAAAACATTAATCAAAGTCATTATAAGGCTAGATAAATTTGTTGTTGAGTCTTCTTTAGGTTGGTTATTGATAGCACATCCATCCCTTGGGGAAGGGAAAGAGTAGTCACGGATTAAATTATTATGGGCTACCTTATCATAGCCTTTTGAATGTGAAGGAGAGGGACGGGGTGGAAGGAAGACAGTCTTTTTGTAAGAACTTGAGGTTGACTTTGAGGAACCAGAATTAGTATTATAGTAAGGCATATTTTTAATAGGTGTACTTTGTTTTACAGGACTAGAGGACAGAGCGTCTGCGTAGGACTTGGAGACTGGAGGGTGGAGCTTGGATGCCTCTGCATACGAGATGGAATTTTCAGCCATATAAGCCTTGATTTTCTTTTGGCGGACAAATTCTGGGCATGACTTACTAGTTGCATAGTGGAAACCAGAACAAAGACAGCAGGAGGCTTGGTCTTCATGGATGGAGCAAGAATCACCAATGTGGGCTTGCCCACATTTAAAACAGCGGGGCTGGGACCTACATTGGGCCTTAGTATGACCAAATCGGCAACAATTAAAACATTGAATTGTAGGGAAAATGTACAATTCCACTGACAAAGCATTATAGCATACAAAAACTCGTTTAGGTAAAGATTGTCCGTCAAATGTTACTACGACTGATTGGGAGGGTTTCCAAGAAACTGTACCATTAATATAAGACTTAAAATTCAATCTACGAACTTTTATTATTTTGCCACCACCTAATGGAACTGTCATGTTTTCTACGACTTCCTCAGGGGACCATTCTGCTGGAACTCCTCGAACTAGTCCCATCCTAGTAACGTTAAATGTGGGGATAAAAGCCTTATAATCATTGGAGTCCAGTTTAGGATGACTCATAAATGAATTAGCTTGAGAGAAATCTGAAAATGAGACTGAACATTTGTTTCGTCCAATTCTCTTTACACTTCCATCAATAATGTTGTGAAAGTTATGTCTCTTTAGAAAGTTCCCAAAAGTCACCGGATGCAAATAAACGCTGTCACTGGGAGACGATTGATTGCGTTGGACATGGACAATGTATGGAGCCGTATCAGAGTCATTGTAGAATTTCCGTCCAATAGTGGCGGGAGCAGAGCCCGAATTTGGCAAATCCTGGTCAATTGGAGTGGGAGTAGGAGGATCTACTGAAGGAGTTTTATCATCAGCGTTACTCGTACGACCATCAACCTTTTTCTTTTCCTGTCCATGAAGTTTTCTTTTCTTGTGGCTACGTTTGAGAGCGGGGGGAGCAGTAAATGAATTTTCGGAATCTGTATCATTAGTTACCGTCACATAAAACCCTACTGAAGGAGAAGAGTGTCCAGGTGAGCTGATAGGCTCATCAAAAACAGGGGGAACTGATCCCCCTGGGTCAGGAGGATCGTTCATGGTGAGAGACGAAAATGAAAAAAAAACTTACCGAATATCAGCTCAAATAACACTATCTACACAAAATATACGTACACAATAATAAATATTTACACTAACACTACTTTCCTGATCACAATTACGCGAAAATTTATAAATAAAATCGGAAAGTTAAAAAAGACACCCGCCAAGTTTAACGTTTCCCGCGCTTTCCATTTTGACTTTAGTACACAGATTATGTATTTTCAGCCAAAGATATAGTAATAAATATAAAACGTTTATTTACACTACGCTTTCTATTTAGGGAATTAATATTTTTATTCAAAACGAGTTTTTTGTCGATTGTTTTATTTTGTGTTCAATGCTATTAAAATGCGAGAAAACACTTCACATGCTTCATTCTGTTATTAAAATATTCTGTGAAATTGAAGTCACTAAGTAATGAAACCTAATACTTTAGGTTTAGTCAATTTTTTACTTGATTTAATTGTTTTTGCATGTAATGTATGCATCTGCGCTGCATAAATAATTTGTATATCTAAAAATTGTAATATCAATTGAACTGTAAAAAATCAATTGAACAATTTTGGTCGCCCTAACCACAGCCCTAACTTAATCAATACTAAACCGTTCATTCTTTCATTCATTTCAATGGTGCCAACATAACCACTAAGAATTTTTGATTCACTTCATTCATTCCTAGATCAGTCCTTCTTCGTTCGTTCTTTTACGAATCAGTCTTCAAAATAAAGGGATTCTGTTTTTCATTTAATTTCAAAAAATATCTTGTTTTATAAAAATCATCAAGATGGCAGAGTCTGATGTTGCTGATTTGGATCTCACTATTGACGATTTAGTTCCAAAAAGTCCAGAAAGGTAAATACCCTAAAAATCACATCTATTTTTCCATCGACATTGTTATTTTCAGAAAATAGCAGGCAATGTGGTAAACCAACAGTGATTAAAATATGTTATCTAGAATGTGTTGGTATATTTCTATAAATGCTCGACGATTTTTCAGAGTAACGAATAGATTCGTTGACATTTGACCTACTTCTACTTCTAGGTACCTTTGCCTTTGTGTAAGGTTGATAGTCCAAAAGTAGGTCTATCTTTTTACCTGAAATTCATATAAATACACCTAGCAACTTGTAAGAAAGTATTAGAAAGCAATATCAGTGACTACACACTCTTAACCATTTGTTACTGACATTGTTCTTGATCATTTCTTCAACCTAACCACAGAATTTTGGAAATTGTCTTTAACAGATGTGTCTACTTACTATTTAATAATATTCAACTGTTATGAAAGGCCTATTTATTAATTATATTAACATCAAATTAACATAATTTTGTTGAGTAAATTCATAAAAAATTATAACAGGTTATTTTAGTATTATGCTATTGCTGTTTTGTATAGGGTGAATAATTATCATTTTATAATTTAACACATAATCTTAAATTATTTTTCTATTTACAGACTGGCTGAAGAAAAAAAAGAAAGCGGAAACCATTTATATAAATTCAAAAATTATAAAGGAGCCTTAACCATGTATGATGAAGCAATTAAACTTTGTCCTGAGAATGCTGCATACTACGGCAACAGATCTGCTTGCTACATGATGTTAGGCCAGTACAAAAAGGCATTGGAGGATGCACAGAAAGCCGTCACATTGGACCCGACATATACCAAGGGATTCATCCGTATTGCAAAATGTTGTATTGCACTAGGTAATACTTTATAACTATGTTTCTGTAAATGTAAGTTCACTCATTTTTCTCTCGTCTATGAAGACTGTAGTTTACTAGTCAGCTCATGTATCAAATATCTGAGACTTCATAGGTTATTTATTTTTAATCTTTATTGCACACAAAAAATACAGTACAAAAGGCTAATTTTAATGCCATGTGGTTTTCTTTACCAGCTAACCATACGCAAAACAGAAGTTACATTACTAAATGAATTATAATTTTTGTTCTCACAAGTCTAGTGATGTACAACGTACAACACGCTTTGTAGCATTGAGTTATGAGAATGCAAAGTGACGTACACCGTTTGTCCAAGGTGACTTGTCTGGTGGGGAGCAGGCGGTGGCGCGCGCGAGCGAGCTGGGCGGAGCGGAGTGCGCCACGAGCGAGCGCCGCGCGCTGGAGTCTCTGCGGCGCCTGCACGACGAAGGCCAGCGCGCCATGGAGGCTGCGGACTACCGCCGCGTCGTCTTCTGCATGGACCGCTGCCTCGATTACAGCCCGTCTTGCTCAAAGTTAGTACCAACTTGTGATAAGATAAACAGTGGCGTAGCTAGGTAATCAAGGGCCCTGGGGCAAATAAAAAAATGGGGCCCCACTGCCATCTAAACTGGTTAGGTTTTATCAAGTTTATTGACATTAAGCTTACTTGTGCCTGATACAACTTTCGAATTTCTCTCTATTTATTTTGAAAATGGGAGAAATTTTCAAAGTTCAGTTCAATTGAGATTTTCTGGTAAGTATACGGGGGCCCCCTGAGCTTGGGGGCCCCGGGGCACTGCCCCACCTTGCCCCTTAGTAGCTAAGCCCCTGGAGATACAGTTGATTTAATGACGTTGAAAGATATTTTAAAAGAAATTTTTGCAAAATTATTTTATTTTGTAATGGATTCCATATTTTCAACTGTCAACACTTAATAATGTACAAATAGTTTTATGGCCACAAATAAAAAAGCTGATGAATAAATAAAGTAACAAATGACCATTTCTTGAACAAATAAAGTTTATTTATAATTTAGGTTAAAAATGCCATGACATGCTTTGTGCAACTCTTCTCATTAAAGATTATGTTGTTTTCATATGAAATTGTGCTATAATATGTCCGTTACAAGCATTACTTACCATCAGGTGAGATACAGGCAAAGGTGTCCCACAGTCGCGACTGCAATATAATTACGCGCGAGCGATAAGGATGGGTAGCTTGGGGTCATTGGACAAAATTCTACGTGCTCACGGACCAGGCTTTAATTACAATCTTTAAATCGCTTTTTTATAAATTTTGTTTTTGAATGCATTCATCTCTAATTTACGTCGTATTCACTGAATTGAAAGTGTATAATATATTTTAAGCATAAAAACAAATCTAAAGATTTCTTTCAATTATACCAAGTCATATCATATCATTAGTACATCTGCTATTGTTTTGTAATCACACTATGGCACATAACACATAACTGTGGCTCCGAACATGTGTTTATATTTTGATCAAAACTCATAAAATCATTGTGGATGATTATTGCCCATTGTTTGATATAATCGTTTCAATGTCTACATAAAATTACGTTTTTACGTTTCAGGGCCAAGCTCAAAAAAGCCGAATGTTTGGCGATGCTTGGGCGTTGCCAGGAAGCTCAGGAAATCGCCAATGACTCTTTACGTTTCGATAGTCTGGATGCCGAAGCCATTTATGTGCGAGGTTTATGCCTTTATTTTGAGGTATGTACACGTGATTATCACTAAAATATTTGAATTTTTGTTTTGGAGCTGTAGAAATGATTGCAAAATTAAACAACAAAATGATACTGAGATGTGTAATAGGAAGTTACATTGTTTTTTGTCAACCAAATACTGCAGTGAAGACTAATCAAGTGTACCAGATGATTGAAATTAATATTTCATAATTGTTTTTTTATAGGACAAAGACGAGCAAGCCTTCAAGCATTTCCAACAAGTGTTGCGGTTGGCGCCTGACCACAAAAAAGCTATGGAAACATATAAAAGAGCGAAACTTCTCAAACAGAAGAAAGAAGAAGGTAATGTACCTTTTTGTATTCATTTTAGTATCGGAACTGTAGATCCTAAAGAACTTACAGTAGAATAAGATGATATTATGTCATACTGAAGAAGTAATGTTTTACGCAATTTATCAACAAATTAACCAACCAAATCAAAAAAGCGGTCGGTCGTTATAAGCGACGAACTAAACCGATTCTACTGTATAAAGTAATAATTTTTAATAGTGCTTTTATAGTAGATGTATCCGTAATATCTAGAATGTTTGGCGCCGCATTATCGGCATACTAGTAAATATTACGCCTTTTATGATTTGCTGAAGGTTGGTAGTAACTTAATTAAAATTTTTTTGGCTATCTGGCTTCGTAATTAAATACTAGACTAACACTATAGTGCCAGCAATGGTTTTAAGTTTGAATTGAGCGTTTACACTCGAGTCATAAAATGCTTTTTTACTTGTATGGAATGCATTAAAAAAATTATACTGTATAGTTACCATGCCATAGCGTAAGGAAGACCGTAAACCTTCGCCAACCAAGTTTCGCGTTAGGTAATAATTGATGAAATAGTTGACACAATTTACTTATTAAACTTACTATTCCTAATTTATTCACAGGAAACGAAGCATTTAAAATGGGTAGATGGCAACAAGCTTTGACTCTCTACAATGAAGCGTTGACTGTAGATAAGAATAACAAGACTGTAAATGCCAAGTTGTATTTCAACAAAGCAACCGTATGCGCCAAACTGAACCAAATCAAGGAGGCCGCGGAGGCCTGCACCGCTGCCCTCGAGTTGGACGAAAATTACGTCAAGGCTCTCCTCAGACGCGCCAAGTGCTACACAGAACTCGGCGAGTATGAGGAGGCTGTGAAAGACTACGAAAAACTGTACAAGATTGACAAAAGCAAAGAGAACAAACAACTCCTGCACGAGGCCAAACTTGCCCATAAGAAGTCTAAACGCAAGGATTATTACAAGATTCTTGGCATTGAAAAAACTGCATCTGAGGATGACATCAAAAAAGCTTATAGGTATGGTTTCATAGAGTTGTTAATAATTTAATTTTTTTTATTTCTATCCCGGGACATTGATCATCACAATAATATGTAATACGAAATCTTGGTTTTTGATCCATCTTGTATACTTGATTTTGTGTTGTCTTTGCTTATGTTGTCATCTACGGTAACAAGGGCGAATCACAGTGTAATTAAGTATAACCAGCCTCTGTAATAATTTAATATGTATTTCAGGAAGCGCGCATTAGTGCATCACCCGGACAGACACGCGGGCGCGTCTGACAACGAGCGGCGTGAGCAGGAGCGCCGCTTCAAGGAGGTTGGCGAGGCCTACGGGGTGCTCAGCGACCCCAAGAAGCGCGCGCGGTACGACCACGGGCACGACCTGGACGACGACGGCGCGGGCATGCCGGGTAACTACTCCTTACAGCGCTCCCGTCCCGGCGTCGGTTGACGAGTAGCGCCGCTTCACTCATTGATGTGAAGTGAAGCTTTGATGAGGCGTACGGCTTACGGCTAGGACTAAAGGCTTCTCTGTGTTTGTTGATATCCATCATAGGTAGGTGAGGTGGCCGTACCAACTGTAGTTAACCAGTTGGGCTCCCATCAATATCTATGATTGGTATTTGTTGCTCAACCTCAACCCGAGTTACTTTATGATACAATGGCAGAACGTACAGAACTGAAATAATTGCGTATAAGTTTGATACTTTGATATGATACAATAATCTCGTATGTTTTCACACAGTGAAATCGAAGTTGCAGGTAAAACTAATCCAACATTTTGTTGTTACGTTTAAAGAAATTATTTAGTTCAATGTGAAATTATTAATTATAATTTTGAACAAACCAATATCCGCTTTCAGCGTCAAGAAACACCAGATTCAAAACTGGAACAAGAACCCAGGCAGGTCAATCGCACCACTCTGGAGGCTCTAGCAAAACTTCACGAAAAAGGAAACACAGCTTATAAAATATTACTAAGTCAAAATCTCTTTAAAACTATTATCATTCCACCCTAACATTGAATAGGTATAATGTTGATTATAATGTTGAAACTACTTGAAATTTTTATTTTGTTAAATGTGAGATCGCGCTTTTCAAAGGTGGCTATTTACTAGATTATGATGATTATTTACAAGTCAGTAGAATAAACAAGAACTACATAATAAAATTTGTTACTAAAAATATATTTTTATTTTTACATTTTCTTTCTGTTTTCTGTACAGAGGGCATGTTTGTAGAAAGTATATAAAAATAAAATACTTAAATGAAGTAAGCACATTTTTTACCAAATTACTGCGTTCTGGCATTGTATTGATTGGCAGCATTGACAGGCAGATTTTTTGCTGGGTGATGTAAAATGGGTTAACTTAAAACCTGCATGCAGTTAGTAAATAGAGGGTTTCATTTCCAACACTCCATGTTGAAGACCTTTTTTACAAATGCCAATATCTGTACTTTTAGACATAGTATAGATAATTACAAAGTTTAAATTAAAAGCCCCATAATAATATGTCGTTTTACATGAGTAAAACGAAAGACTACATTATGCAAATGTCTACAGCCTCTTCCTAGTTAATCTACAAGGCAACATCCTAGGTAAATCTGTTGCATATAGCATAAAATAAATTAGTACTTCAGACTATAAAATACCAAGAAGAATACTTAATTATAATTTTGTTTCAGATATCGACCCCAATGTTGTATTCCAAACATTCTTCAATCGTGGTGGCGGACAGCATTACGGTTTTCATTCGGATAGTGGATTCCCTGGTTCCACTTTTAGTTTCCAGTTTGGTTAATTTAGTCACAAACAGAACCATTTGTTAATTGGCAAGTTATTTTTTAGGTAACGTAAAAAACAGTTTATGGTATAGGATAAAAATTAGCTCCCAATTAATTTTCTGTCATTCCACACTAAAATACTTTTATTATAATAATAACAAGATGGATATAGTTGGCAGTAATAATACTCTCCAGAGCAGAATAGAATGGTGTGTGCAACTCTTGGCCCCTCCCTTTTCCGAATTTTAAATAATATGTGACCATCGATTTAAGAAACTATGGTGTGGATGGTTGTTCGATTGGGCTATAGGTACCTACACAAGATATGGTCATTAGGTAAGACCGCCTTACTTATTGTAGAATAAATGATTCAAATAATAATGCATACAAACATATGTAGCGATTAATTAATAATATGGACTGATTTGGTTAAGTAAATTTAATTTTCGTTATTTCCTTAATAATAGCATGTGAATACTTTTTCGTGTTCTTAACCTTTTCAAAATAATGTTATTATTACATTCTTCAGCTAACAATGTTAATATAGTGTTCATAAAATATTTTGAAGCTAATGAAAATTCAATAAATGTATAAATAAATATATAAACTACGAAAGTAGCGCTCCTCAGTCATAATATTGGAGAATGTTCACTAGTTTTTGTTTAATGTGGTTGAATTAAAACCAACCGTTAATGAACCTTAACTTATTCCGCATTAGGCCGGGAGCACTTCGGATTCGTTTTTGTACGATTGTGAAAGTACGTGCAATACTTACGTAAAACACGTGATTCTCCATCTAAGTATTGACCTTATTAGTACTGACAAAATTGTATTCCGAAGTCCACCCAGTCTTGAAATACATTTCAGAATTTATATTGATAGAAACTCTGAAGTTTTTTCAATTTAAACATGTAAATTATCATCATCATATTCATTAAATAGGTATATTGACACCAAAAATCTATTATACAATTGAAACATTTTTAAATTGTTCTTAAAATATCTGTTAATGATTATTATGATTTCATAGTTATGAAAAGTCTTTTCTTTCTTTCAATTAATAATATAATTAATGTAAGTGGTGTCAACATCCCTATAATTAAAGTGAAACTACACTTTCTGAAAATATACTACTGTAATATTTCTTCAAAATTTAAGACATAATTATGTATAGTTGTCATATTGTATATAAAAGTAATTGAATTCATGAATGTTGGTCCCTTAATATAGTCTACGTTGCTAAAGCCTCTGATATACAGCTAGCGTCACTGCAGTGCGGAGTAAAAATTCAATGTTAATGATGACGACACGGCTGTCGGTCACATCATCACAACGTATGAATGATTTTAAATCATCGATTTACTCCGCACCGCACCGACAGGGACTTTAAAAGAGTAAAAGTATTTCTAAAAGGTAATAAATATTATTCATTACCGAAAAAGTCTTTTCTCAGAATTGTTTTGGCTCTTATACACCACTATTTTTTAACTATTGAATTATTTAGAGTAAAATGGCCTTAATCGGAAACAAATAATACCTTTGTTAATATTTAATAAAATGCCAAGAAACCCAATTGCTTTTAGCTATTTGAAAATTGTTACTTTTTGTTGTGGGAGGTTATTATTAATCTTATGAATATTGTCTTCGTTAGTTAAAAAGAAGGGGTGTATAATATCTGTTTGTGATGTATTTTGATTGCAAAAGTAGATAACCACTGCCTTACAACTTCAAATGTTGCATTATTGTTTAAGTATTTTTACTACAATGTACGCAGTAGCAAGTTATCTACATTTTTTTATAATAGCGGATTCATAATAGTAACAACTAAAAATAATGTAAAACCTTGTGGGAAACTTAAATTTAGATTATAGTGGCAACCATAGAATTCCTGTTTTAGTTTTATCCGTTTGAAATAAAATAAATTTCATAACAACCATTCATATTTTTTTTCTATCTTCGCAGGATTGTAAATGAGTAACATTTTATCTTTCCGGACATATACGGATACGTTACAGAGCCAAGCGCGCTTGCCGCAATCCGCATTTCACTGCGAAATTGGGGTCCATGTGAAGTCGTGTGATATTTTTAGCAACTTTATAACCCCGTAAAACGTATGGCTAATTTTCATTCAGTCATGCAATCCGTCCGGCTAATCGTTGACAAGCGGATTATACTCGTACAATCCTACTGCTTAACTTCCCTCTCCCATTCTGCTGGTGCATGAAATTTAGCTTGTTACAGATCGTTATAAACCATAGATATTATGTTATTCTGTGATTCTGATCCTATAAACAAAAATACTGTAGTTTCATTGAAATCCGTTCAGTAGTTTTTGCGTCAAAGAGTAACAAACAAATACAACCTTTCGCATTTATGTTTAGGATCTATGAAGATTTTATTAAGAGTAGGCGCACACCGTTGATTTTTCGTCGGCCGATAGTTAAGTCGGGTTGGGCAATGTTCTTGAAAGTATCCACTCTCAGATCATAGAAGGGAATAGATGTGAAACGGGGGCGTGGCGCGTGTCTCCGCGATATGCCCAGAAACGAACATCACCCGCGACGCCAGGTTAGTCGCGATTCAGTCGTACTGAGGAAATGTTCTCCGATATTGTTGGATAATGCGTCGTAACGTGCAATAACATAAGTGAAACGAAGAACTACAGGAACAATGAAGTCATTTACCACATGTAAGTATTGCAAATCCATTGGTATTTTGCTTATAAATAAAAAAAACTAAACATTTTTACGAACGAATTCAGTGCCGTGACATTTACTGCGATATCGAAATTAGTGGTGATAAAAATTCAAACACGTTGTACATTGACGATTTAGTTAGAAACCACTTTATGTCATGCGTAACTACTGCGCAATGTATTTTATTTCTTCCGATATCCACTGACGCGTGAAAATACACAGTACGGCCGCATGTGCCGGTCGTAACATAGTGCAGGGCTCGTGTTCTAATACGGTTTCCTATTATCGATAAATAGAAGTAAATTATTATTTTCTATTTTCTAATTTTGAATGAAAAAATCATGAGTTGCTTGCGATTTTTAAGTTTTTACAAAAACAATAACAATAGTAGAAGCGATTAGTAACTGTCAACTATGTAATTACTATAAGAGCTAGTTGAAAGCCTAATATAGGCATTATTTTTGATAAACATAAGCGGTACGAATTTCGCCATAGTTAAAAAGTTAATGCGCGATAGTAGTTAATAATAATTATAGTGATCCTGTTATTATTATTAAAGTAAATAATAATATATTACCAATATTGTAAATACTGGTAAAAATCACAAGTACCTACTGAACCCATGACCTTTCATACAAACTTTGTCAGTCTATAACTTCTATACTCCATTGATAACGAAACGACATTGAGCTTTGGTTAGGGTAAAATGTGAAATATTTAGTCCCAATAATTGATTCCGAGTTTTCCGTCCATACAAAATGGAACTGACTCCTTTATGCAAAAATCGTTAAAGAACATAATAATAACGTATAATAATAAAAAGGTTTTCATACATAAGCATTTTTCAAACCAATTTCGAGCCTTGCCCCCAGGATTTAAAGTATCGATATCTTATCGACTCCACTTTATCTTTCTTCTCTCTAATTGCTTTTTTCAAAGTGTGCGTCACGTCACGCGGCCATTGATTGGCCATAAGGCACGCCTTCTGGCCAATCACAGCACTTTTAAGCCGGTTGCACATGTTGTCGTAGACTCTCAGTCGCTTTGTTTTTACACAGTTGAATGTGTGTGTGGGAGCTGTGGTGGGGGAAATGTGGGGACACTGGTTCTCGTTGTAGTTACGCGCGACTTCATATCTATTCTCTTTCTATGATCTGAGTATCCACTATAGTATGACCGGTTAAATGAGACCTCGCCTGCGGAACGCGGGGGCACAGGGGCGGGACGAGAACGGGGACCGTGCGGGGTGCGGGCGGGGATGATATAAAAGAGATAAATTTCACTAGATAGTTCTCAAGATATGTGACGTCACAGTGAAGTGGTTAACGGTAAACAGGTGGTGATAAATTTTGTAAAATAAATTATTTTCTAATAAAGAAAATAAATTATTTTTAATAAAGAAAATAATTTATTTTATAATAAAGAAAATAATTTATTTTATAAAATTTTAATGAAACAATTCATGTCGTATTTCATGTAAAATTTATTGTGTGCAAGATGTATCCAAATTATTAATCAATCACTTATGTCCTTAACAATATCACTAGAACTTGATTCTTCACTTTCAAAGCAGCCATCATCCAAATTATCTGAATCATCGTGCACATTAATAATAAAATCAACAACGTCATCTAGAACTCCGTCGTGTTCGCAATATTCATCCGCTACAATGCTCCCACTTTTCTACGGAATATTCAGCAAATAAATTTTCCAACATATTTTTTTCTGGTCCAAATTGGAGTCGATACTTTTTTCTGCTAGCTGTCTTTTTATATCACCTCAGACCAACTCAATTGGGTTCAGGTCTGGGTGGTAAGGAGGCAAACGCAACACTTCATGGCCCTTTGCTTTCAATAACTCATCAATTTTATATAATAATATGTCCTCTTGTAATGGCTTTTAATTAATTTGGATAAATCATCCTTTTTTAATTTATCATCAAAAGGCACCTCATGTCGTCGTAGCCAATCTTGCATTTCTGGCTTGGTAGAGGCCATAGTCGGCTTTTTTTCTACACTAACCGAATGATAAGCTGCATTATCCATTACTATTACTGAATTTGGTGGAATATTAGGCATCAGCTTTTCATTTAGCCATTTACTGAAATTCACGAAATTAATTGTATCGTGATAATCACCTGTTTTACATTTGGATTTAAATATCACAAGTGCTCCATCTACAAATCCAGTGTAGCCACCACAATGTATGATGATTTACCAATATGAGACAATACTCCGTGTTCATCCTTTGATTGCCAACATTTTGAAACGTTATGAGACGCATTGACATAAGTTTCATCGAGATATAAAATATGTCTTCCTTCTCTACGATACTTTTTAACAGTATTTAGATATTTCCACCTCCATTTGACTGTTCAATAAGGAGTTTCCTTTCAGATCCGCATTTTTGAAATGTAAAACCTAGGTCAAGTAATAATAATCTTAAATATTCTCTGCCGCAGTATAATACATTATCTTCTCTAAGGGTAGCGTTCAAGGATTTCAGAGTTGGTATTTTTTTTTTAAATGTGTAATACTGAGTAACTTTTCTTCTTATCACGGCTTTTTTGAAATCATCTACTTCCACCCTTTTCCTGCGGCTTTGTTTCGATTTCTTCGGTGATTTAAATTTTTCGTTGTTTTTTTAATAATTTTCCTTGTTGTACAATTCTGGATACAGTCTTTTCCGATAGTCCAGTAACGTTTGCTACGGTTTTGTTTAATGGTATATCTTGTTGATATTCATCAGAATTTGGATCCAGTTTTTTTTTCTAAAATATTCATAAACGTTAAAAGCTATTTGCTTGCACTGACTATTAATTTTATGTCCGAAAATCTTTCGATTCATCTTAAAAATGTAATCTCATGTATAGCCCTCACAAAGCGTCCGTAACAAATAACACAAGCGATCGCTAGCCGCATCGCCAGCGAAATGAATTTTGACAAGAATGCGCCTGCCGCCCGCACCCCGTACAGTCCCCGTTTTCGTCACGCCCCTGTGTCCCCGCGTTCCGCAGGCGAGGACTCATTTAACCGGCCTACCTATAGGGACGCTGTACGACGACACTCGATGCAAAATGCAAACTCGTGCACTAAGCCCACAGGTACTACTAATTTTTATACGTAGGTGGAAAGTTCAGAACCATTTCATAATCCTCCGTCACCACGACTTGAAAGGAGTACTATACAGGCTGATTTAAACTAATGAGTTGCACCACCTAACTTTAAAACGGTAACTGTGACGGAACCGGTGTATATTTTTTCTATGGAATTTGTCAGTTTTTTTGACGTTTGTTAAAGTCAAAGTAAGATGGTGCAACCTGGTGCAACCCAGCCGGCCTAAGACTACTCATGAAAGGTAGGTACAGTACCATTCCCTGAATATGAGACAAATCCAATGAGTTCCAAATTATGGCATATTTAAATAAAAAGCTAGATGTATAATTTTAAAATAAATTTATTAAACTTTTATTTCGTAAAATAATAAAAAAACTTGTGTACATAATAATAAGTATGAAATAACAATAATGGACAACTCCCGCTATTTCGTTTTCTCCGGAGGCTTTTGTTTCTTTTTTTCTTTCTCAAAGCCCATTGCCTTGTCGCCTGCTGGACGTTTATTTTCGGTCTTACTTCCTACACCTTCAAATCTGTAATAAAGCATAAAGTGGAGTCATATCGTGTCATCAAAAATATTTAATTAATAATCGGGTTAAAGCGATTCTAAGTTCTTACTTTTTCATTTTGAATGGCTTCTTCTTCTCCGGTTTTGGCGCTTGATGATTTGTTTTAAAGGTCAGAACGTAACTTTTAACTATGTCAACGCTAACGGTAGTATTCTCTGGATACATTCGTTTTTTCCAAGCTTCCCTTTCTTCTAACCACATCCTGTGGTATTCATATGATAATAACCATTCAATTCGAGACTTTCCCTCCTAATTGAAGATAAAACAAGATTAAATTAATTTACTTACACCTACAATACTTTTATTTATCACAACAACCACCATGATTGGTTGATGATTAAATTAATGTAGCGACAAGATTAACACTTTACCATAAACTTCCAAGGTTGAGGGTTGTACTTGGGGAAATCTGATGAGATTATATTATGAACTGGTCTACAAGAACTCGC
Organism: Ostrinia nubilalis; assembly: GCF_963855985.1. Classification (NCBI taxonomy): domain Eukaryota; kingdom Metazoa; phylum Arthropoda; class Insecta; order Lepidoptera; family Crambidae; genus Ostrinia; species Ostrinia nubilalis. The sequence goes on from NC_087090.1 coordinate 10,168,521, forward strand.
CTTCTCCCATTTTATTCCACCCATCCTTCCCATGCCTGTAACAAAACTTCACTTGTCTATTTAAACTGTAAATAATTGAAACAAAGCTATAATTTTTTTGTAGGGATTAGAAGCAAAATTTACATGGATCCGGGAGTCGTGACTGAAATTGTCTAATTCTTTTTCATAATTCGAACAGTGCACAGACTTCACAAAATGAAACATCATGTAACAAAAAGGATTAACTTTAACGGAAAATGTGTTTCCAATTTTTCTCCTTTTAGTGCCTACACTTAGTAATAAGCTTTATTAATCTTAGTGCCTACAGAACTAGGATAGTAATTTATAATTACTTTACATTATTGCTATGATACTTGTTTAAGGCGCTTGCCTGCCAGACTGTATAATATTTTTCTACAAAATTCGGAAAGGGTGATTTATTATTTTAGGCGCTATAAATATAGCTCCTGAGTTGACATTATCATCGGTCATTCATTTCCAAGTTCCGCCCCTGTGGGGCAGGAACAGCAACCTCCTCATGAAGACATTACCTTTTTACACATTAACCATCCAGCCATTGTATGCCCTGGGCACTTTGGGCACGTGCCCAGGGCCCTGCGACTAGGGTTGCCAGGCGTCTGGCTTTTTACGGTCTTGTCCGGCTAAATATTGTCTTGTCCGGCCTGTCCGGCTGTTAGGCTTTTTATTTGGTCTGCTGCGCTAGGCGAAAGTCGAGCCACAGAATAATATGAAGCGCACGCATCAGGATGTTATGTTGGGCAACCGATGATGATGACAGTACTCACTCGTAAGCTATGACCTCAAATTCAACCCCCCCCCCCCCCCCCCCCCCGTCACATGTCCGGCTTTTAGGGTAAAATGTCCGGCCAAATGAAGCACAGAGTCCGGCTTTTGTGATTTTGGACCTGGCAACCCTACCTGCGACCGAGGGGGCCCCCATCTGCTAATAAGACCTTTTTCCAGATGATAAGGGCCTAGGGTTGCCAGGTTTTTTATGTGGTTGCCGCGCCAGGCGAAAGTCCGAGCTACAGAATAATATCAGGGCAGGGCCCCTAGTAGGTTAAAGACGGCCCTGGTTGTAATATGTGTACCTAAGACCTACGCTGAAGGAAAAAAAACTACGGAGCAAGTCCTTTCCTTACTTACTCGAGAGGCAGGTTCCTAGAGATGGGTAGTGGGTAAAAACCCATTTCACCCGATTGGGTTAAAACTGGGTGATTTGGGTAAAAACCCGGTTTTTACCCATTATCACCCATTCTGGTGGGTGAAAACAAAAATAGCGTTTTTTTAAAGTGAGAAGTGGTATTTAATGCTAAGGGGGCGTTCTAGTGTTACGTAATGCAATCTGGGGGGAGAGGAGGTCTTGAAAAACGTTACAATGCGTTACAGTGGCGGAAGGGCGGTTCGATTTCAAGTTTTTATGCAGAAGTACTTTGTAGTTGGTGTTGTTATTTGTAACTTTATACCGTAATGTCATCAAAGAGAAAGTTTGGCATCTTTGGCATCCCCTCCCCGCCCCCCCTCCATGTCCTTGCCATGATCACAAATTATTGTGTTCCTACTAAATTTCTTCTAAGTCGGTTCAACGATTCTTGAAATAACACCATTTTATAAAATAATTGGTCACATCATTATAACGTGATCAATTTTACGATTTGGCCACGATATAAATGCATATTAGTGTTAAAGGACAATGGGCAAAATGGTACCCGGCTCCAATAGATATGTGTCTAGTATCGTTTGAAAGGTCTTACCAAGATGAACAACTTTTACTATGGCCACCAGCCTCAGATCTGGTTGTGTACGAAGATATACATACTTTTTTGCAGAATGGTACCCGGCTCCAATAGTTATGTTTGTAGTGTCATTTGAAAGGTCTTTCCAAGACGAACAACATTTACTATGGCCACCAGCCTCAGATCTGGTTGCGTTCGAAGATAAAGATACTTTTTGTATACCTAAGTATCATACAGTATGAAGGGGGACGCGCTCGGGGCAGGGCACCGACGAGATGGTCGGACGCGGTGAGGAAGACGGTGGGCGGGAGTTTGCATCGTGCGGTCCACACAGCTTATGACCGCAGTCTGTGGAGGAACACTATCTGTGGTCGCGATCCTCATCAGTGAGGGACCGAGGAAGAAGAAGAAGAAGAAGTATCATACGTGTCCATCGTATGGTACTTAGGTTATGCGAGGCAGGAAGGGTTTACTGCTCCAGCATCCTTCCTTAACTCTATAATTTATTGATGAGGATGATTGTGAAATAAATATTTTTATTTAAAGAAGTAGTTACTACCCCCTTATTAATAAAAAGTTACACCTAGGAAGAACCTTGGATTGAAATGACATTGCCATACCAAATGACAATTTAAGCCAGAGTTCAACTAGGGTGTAACTTTTATTAATAAAGGGGTTAAAGTTTTATTACTTCTTAAGGGTTTTATTATGGGTTGCTAAAGTGAATAAACCCACAAGACCTAATAAGTCCACCCACAAGATGGACCTACGACCTCATAAAGGTAGCGGGAAGGCGCTGGATGCAGGCCGCCACCAACCGGCCATTGTGGAAATCATTGGGGGAGGCCTATGTTCAACTGGACGTCCTATGGCTAAAATGATCATGATGATGATGATGAAAGCGAATAAAGGGCTAATAGCTTGGGTAGTTCATCGTAGGTATAATCCTTTCCTTTTCAATGCTTCTTTTAGTTATATGAATAGATTGTAGTCATAATACATACTCGTATACATGGATGATTGTGTTATACTTTCTTTATAATGCTTAGTGGAATTACTGCTTTCAAAACGTGAATTAGAACTGGCCCCATAGCAGACATTTTCCTACATCTAAAGGCCTTTTAAAATATATGTTACGGTGAATGTGATAAATTGAAAATTATTAATAATAACCGGTTATTATGAATAATTACCGACAGTCGCGGTAAAAGTGATAAATTAATCACATTTAACAGTGATTATTTGATAATTCAACCTTAGTACTAACAAATTTCATAAAAGAGAACAACATCTTGTGTACGTGCTCGTGTACAGCCAAACTTTTGAACGTTTTGATATCATATATTAATATAATTTGGCATAATGAGTTTGGAATGTTTCTTGCATAATATTACTTTTCCATGATTCCTATAACATAATGTTTTGATTTAAAGTGAAAAATAGGTTAAGGTGCGGCGGGGGTGGCCCTTGGGCCACCCCTAAGCCGCCTATTTAGTTTTATACACACATAAATTACTTCATATTAATCACATTTACCGAATCATGCGGTAATTATTCATAATAACCGGCGATTATTCATAATTTTCACATTTATCACTTTGACCGTAACATATAAAATATATTGGTTATGGCTATTGGAGCGGGTACCACTTTCCATACATTTGTGCCCATCATCCTTTGACTTATTACTTATTAATCAATAAACTTAAATGAGAAAAATTCAATAAAAATAAAGAAAAGATGCCAATTGAAATAATTATAAAATTATTTGTTTTCACCCGGTGTAAACACCCACGGGTGGAATGAAACGGGTTTTTACCCTCATGTGGGTTTTAACCCGGGTGGAAACCCATCTCTACAGGTTCCTTCCTAACAATGTTTAAACATGATACCTACCTCACCAACTTCGGTGCAGTCCTGTTGTCCCCCCTGGGGGAGCCAACAGGATTTCGAAATCCTGTTGTCCCCCCTGGCTAGGGGAGACAACAGGACTAGATTTTCAATCAATGATTTGAGGACTGTTGTCCCCCCTAGCAAACATTGGGTATTTAGAAGTCATAATATTTTGGTAAAATTTAAGAAGTACTGGAGTATGTACCTAACTAAATGCCATATTGCCAAACTAAATACCTAAACGTATGTCAAATAATAATTAACATTTTGTTAATAAATTGTTGGTACCAGTAATATTTCTGACTATACCAAAATCTGCTTTACTTGCTTTTAACAGATAGTTATGAATTATCCCTACTAAATAATAATATACAAGTAAATGCGAAAGTAACTTTATCTGTCTGTCTGTTACGAATTCACGCATAAACCATTGAACCGATTTTGATGAAGAGATTTCGGTAAAGAGATAGTTTTGAGTCCCGGGAAAGGACGTTGGACAGTTTTTATCCCGGTTTTTTAATCAGGAATGCGCTCTATATTTTTTTCTGTGACAAAAAAAAAATTTACGCGGACAGCCGTGGGCAAAAGCCAAGTAAGTATATGCTATTCTCATGTATAAAAATATTATCTTCTGTAAAGTTGACTAAAAATCAGTTTAGTAGTTTTTACGTGAAAGAGTATTAAACATCTATACTATTCCATACTCACAAATTTTCGCATTTATCATATTAGGTAGTAGGTAGGACGCTAAAACTGCATAATTTTAAATTAATCATAATATTCAACAAATTAACTGCAACTTCGTACGCGTGGAGTCCGTTTTACCCCCTTATGTGTGCAATTTCGTAAAATCCTATTATATGCTTCGTATCATTTCCTATCCTTAAATAAATAGATAAATAAGGAACCTACCTGCCAAATTTCAAGTTTGTAGGGGTCAGTACCGGCACCAACACCTTATTTTTTTCGTTATCAATATGATAATTATAACAAACGTTTAGGTATTCAGTTTGGGAATTTGGCATTCAGTCAGTATTTCAGTATTTTTACAAATTATGTTATAAAATATAGGGTAATTGCGCCGGTTTTCCGTCCAGCTCCTGTTTTCGTCCATTTGACCGACTTGCCACAAACAAATACGGAAAATTAAAATACAAACCTAACTTTCCGTGCAAGTTTGGACTTGTTACAATCTTTAATATCTAAGTAACAGTTCTGCCTGCATGAAAATGTAATTTGACAAGTAATAACTCCAAAAAAATCTACGGAAGTTGCTGCTGCACACAGGTGAATGGAAAACGTCGTCAAGTTAGAAAAAAAACGTGCCGGTAGGGAACTTTCATGGTATGTTTAATTACTGTTTTAGCTACTTTACGTAATGTTTTTGGCACGTATGTCTAATTATTCGCATAATAAACACTATTTTAAGGGTTTATTAAAGTTTTTGTATAGAAATCTTAGATAATTAAGTGGACTAATACTAGCATAACAATTTTGCAAGATTTTGGTTTTCGTCCACGTGGACGGAAACCCTGACACCTAGTTAATATTTTTAATAATCATTTTACTTCAATGGACCTACAAAATGTAATGTTTTTTCTTCCAATATGATCTTTATTGCTATTACATTAAACATTTTAGTTTACGTCCACTTTTTAACACTGATAAACCCATAAAAACCATTAAAAAGATGTGGACGAAAACAAAAAACAGCTTTAAACGTTGTTGTGTTTTCGTCCATGACGTCATGAGCAAGCACTGGGGTGGACGAAAACCAAAATAAGCTATTCCTGTAGATTAGTTTTCGTCCATTTGTCCTTCGACCTATTGAAATATTTTCCTAAATTTAGGTAAGAAACTTATTTAAATCTTTTTGATATCATTTGAAAGCTAACAAAATTACCTTTCAAATGATATACCACAATCCATAGTTACTGTATTGTAGAATTGGTTTTAAGTTAATAATTCAACTGCACCCTTTTTTCTACACAGTGGTCGAAAACTAGCGTACACTAGGGCGAAAACTGATTTTTTTGGACGAAAACTAGTGAAATCGCCTCTTTTGCATAAAATATTTTTTATAAAAAAACCCGTGGTATTTACTTATTGTCATATAATATTAACGTAAAGTAGACTATATAAGGACTAAAATGACATATGATACATATGAGTAAGGGTATTTTAAGATATTCATTTCGCATCACAAAGTTGGCAACTCCGATAATTGGACGAAAACTAGCGCACTTACCCTATGGCTTTTAAAATAATGTTTGCCAGGGGGGACAACAGTCCTCAAATCATTGATTAAAAATCCAGTCCTGTTGTCTCCCCCAGGGGGGCCAAGCAGGGGGGACAACAGGACTGCACCAAATCTTCACTTTTATTAAAAAAATACCTGTAGGTAGGTAAGAAGAGTACTCTCTAATCTTCTGCTGCAGCTACTTTTAAAACATAGATCGGCACACAAATAATGATGACGTCGTGATCAGAATGTACCCATCTTCCTATCCTATGTAGGTACAGACGACGGCACGTCAACCTAACCAACTGTGGGTTCCTAGTTCTCTAGTGCAGTTGTAATAGGGGCGAATTTGCAACAAAAATGGGTAACCTGCTGATGTGCGGTCATGTGTAGGTACTTACAGATCCATATCAAATCCTCAACTCATCCCTATTTTCAAAGTATGGAAAACTAATTGATGATGATAAATTTTAATTTCTGTAACGGGTCTGGGTGTTACCACGTATAATATGTATGTATTTCCAAATAAAAGTAGGTAAATATTTAAGTAGGTATGTTTTTATATCCGTGGTCTAGCTAGTACCCATAGTAGGTACAAGCTTTGCTTAGTTTGGGACTAGAGGCGCAGTTATAAAAAAAAACACCTCCAGATGGGCGAGGTTAAAAGGAGAGTTAAAAAAAAACAAAGTGGGTTTTATGTTTTTATTTGATACATTAGCGTCGGCAGGTCGTATTCCCTACACATCCACCCATGTACCTGAAAAGAAAAACAAAAATTAATTTAGTTGCTTAAACATACAGTAGACTAGGTACTAGTACCTACTCTAATGTAGAGCAGTAATAGTACCAGAATTACTGTTTTTCCCTATTCACACACAAAAAAAAAATGAAGTAAAATAATTGTATTCCATTACAATTATTTTTATTTTGATAATGATTGTATACCTAAATTTAGTCCTTGTGAGAAAAAATATTCTCACAAGAGTGGATATAGGTGTTTTGATCTGCCCACTGATTTTGATGAAAACGACTGCCTCAGAGGGGTGTTTGTCACCTTAGTCTTAGTCTACAAATCTATACTATTATAAATGCGAAAGTAACTGTCTGTCTGACTTTCACGCCTAAACCACTGAACCGATTTTGATGAAATTTGGCATAGATATAGTTTGAGTCCCGGGAAAGGACATAGGCTAGTTTTTATCCCGGTTTTTGAAACAGGGACGCCGCGATAAAGTTTTTCTGTGACAGACAAAATACCTACCACGCGGGCGGAAAGCTAGTTGAGCATAATTTAATTGTATTTTTGTATTAATATTTCTACAGCAATATGGCCGAGATAATATTATGCAAAATGAATAAAAGGGTAAATTTCTGAAAGAAAGTTGGAAAACACTGGCTATGCCAAGTGTTTGTTTTTATAGATTTTAAGTTGTCTGTAAATCGAATTTTACAATGAAATCTTCCAAATGCCACTCTAGACTAGTATTTGGACCTTCTAGTAATTAATAATTATCTATTTAAAGTTATTTAATTTTGGCTAATAGATAATGTCACAAATTGACATCTTCATTTTCATTAGGGTAATGGACACGAGGTTTTGTATTTAATACCCACGTGGGGTATACAATGAGATGCTGATGCGAAAAGATTATGATTGCACTCATATTGCACTGATGTGATAGTAACCAACCAAGAATTAAGGTAGAAGGTATTTGGAACTATTCGGAGCGACAACATGAATGCGATCGCGTTAGTATGATCATGTCAAATTGTCTGTAATACCACAACGAAAACGAGATTCAGAACCTCATAGATTAATAATACTAAACCAAACAGTGCAGCAAAGTAACATTAAAATTTGTGTCATGTGTACGAGTTCAGTCATCATAACTGGATACCTTTACCAAAATTATGTACTGACGAAAATGAATTGATAGAGCACGCTGATAACATGTGGAGCTCAATGAGAAGTTCCAAGAATACCGAACAAAAGTCACACTGACTAAACAACTTCCTAATAATATTAAAGCATAGTAGGTAAGTGCCTAGGGAGGGACTTATCAATTTACCACGATAGCCGGTCTGAGCGCATGTTACTTCTAACCTTAAATCAAACAATGCACTTACCATTTTATTTGGACCTCGCACGCATCTTCCTCCTTTTACGCTTTAGCCTTCGCATGCGCTTCTTACGCCACTGTAATAAAACATTTTAATTTTAATCTCCGCATTATTTCCTCAGCACAGTCACCAAGACACAAAAATCACAAATAAATTTTGATATTGGATGAAATATTGTAAATACCTTAGCTCTCATGTTCTTAGTTACAAAAGACTAAATAATCTTTTCAGAAACAACTCGTTCCTTGGAGGATTTTATAGATATTTCAAGATACAAAATGCGCCTAGCGCACACAGTCCACGAAACCCGAAAGAAAGACATATGTATTGAGTGAGTGACGGATTGAATCTTTTCAATCTTTGAATGATTGAATGAATGATATCACGATTTACAGTTCACGGATGCCACTCGATAAACATCACTACTATTCAATTGGGAATCGATTATAAGTAAAAAATTACTCATTAGACAGGCATAAAATAGTTTGTCGCAATATTAAATTATATTAAAATAAAAACTTTTTGAAAATTAATATAAACCAGGGCCCCGGTTGCGCTAAATAAATTACAACAGAGCCCCGATTACGGTAACTTTTAACGTTTCCAATCCAGACGCGCTTCTGATTCTGCGATACGATTGGTCAAAACAGCTGACGTACGCTGTTGAACGACCAATCGTATCGCAGAATCGAGAAGCGTGTCTGGATTGTTGACGTTAAAAATTACCGTAATCGGGGCTCAGGACTTTTATTGGAAAGTGATTAAATCCGTTGTTTCGTCTTTGTTTGCGCGTGAAGTGAAGTGAATCGGGGCACTGTTGAAGATATATAACTAGAAAAAATAATATGGTTTCACCATTTTGTTTCATAATTAAAATAAATTAGATTATTCTCTCGCTAACAAGGTGATTTTATACGTTGATTCATTTATACCGTCTCTTTTATAAAGTGATCTTCTCGATGATGCTCAATATAGCAGAACTGAGGTCTATGTCAGTCAAATGTAAAAAAAAATACACTAAAAAATTAAAACTGTCATAGTGACAGCAGCTTTACAGCAGTCAGCTGCCTTCATAGTTTGCTTCATAGTATTCGCGCCAAAAAATCGTAGTAAAGAAGATACGGTTTGTAATAGATTTAAACACATCTACTGCGGACAAACTTTTACTGAAAGTGAAGACAGAAATTTGGAAAGCATATTAACAATGTAAGTGATGTAAATATCCTTTTGTCAATTTAGAATTTTCCCATTCAATGATTAAACAGTACTCGTTTGAGCAGCTGTTTGGCAATGTTACCAACATACAAAAAAATTGCTTGCATCGAATGGCGACGTATCGTGGTGTAAAAATTGTGATTTGACGACGTTTACTATTGATTTTTCGTTATAATTATGCTCATCAAGGCTATTGATGTTTCTTTATACTAATTGTGTGTAACTCACAAGTGTAGTTTTTAAATTATTCTAAATATGTTGACATTCGTGTGGAACTTGATAATTTAGTGACGCTTTGAGTGTTGTAAAAATGGTTACCTCAAATAAATTACCCGAGAAGAAGTTTGTGAAAATGGCTGGACAAAATAGTGTTGCTGTTGTGCCACAAAGAACTTTACTTGGAGAAGTCAACGAACACATAACGTGCCCATTATGTCGTGGATATTACATCGATGCTACCACGATTGTGGAATGTTTGCATTCGTTTTGTCGGAGTTGTATCATAAAACATTTACAAGCCAAAAGCTACTGTCCTGTATGCGAAATGATGATTAACTCTGCTAAACCCAATATAAAACTTGATAAGGCACTCCAAGACATAGTATACAAACTAGTTCCAGGCCTTTTTCAAAAAGAAATGGAACGGCGACAGCAATTCTATTCCTCAAGACCGGGTCCTGCAGCTTCAGCCACTCCTGAACAAAGAGGTGAAGACACAGAGAGAATTATCTTCAGTCCTGAAGATGTGATTTCATTTTCTTTGGAGTATGCAGATTTAACTGATGCTGATAGTATATCCAGTAAATCATCTGACAGTAATGAACCACAGCCTGCATTAGGTGTTGCTAGAAGATTCCTCCAATGCCCAGCAGTTGTAAATATAAGCCACCTAAAGAAATTTCTTAGTATGAAATTTGATATAGATAGTACACAATTTGCTATTGATATACTTTATAAAAGGGTACCATTGCCTGATTACTACACATTAATGGATATTGCTTATATATATAATTGGAAAAGGAATGAACCAATGCGATTTTTCTATCAAATTATTGATTACATAGCCATAAGGAATAGAATTTTTGATATAAATAGAAAAGGTTCACATTTCGGTGACCGAAAGTCAAGTCCAACATCTACAGAAGACACAAATGTCTGTAGCCCAGTGCCAAACTTGAATGATCAAGGGTCTGAAGGTTCATCAGGAGCTGAAAGCCCAATGCCTGACGAGACTACTAAACGTGTTAATGAGGTGTTAAAAAAGGGTGACAAAAGTGTTCCAACAAATAAAGATTCTGTGAAAGATGATGTTCACACTAGCAAAATTGCTAATGCATCTCCCAAGAAATGCGATGAAGATGTTGAAAAGTCTCAATTTTTAAATTCATTTGAATTGACTGCCAAGAATAATTGTTTGCCTGTAAAATCATCTCCTTCAAAATCAGATAACACTGAGAATAATAGTTCTACTGAAACAGCATCAAAAGCTCCAATAGTTTCTCCTAGGGTTGAAGAATCATTAAAAAGAAAACATCAAACATCTTCAAATACGCCGGAATTCAAAAAATTCAAACTTGAACTGGATAAAACTAAATCAACTGTTTCTACTATCAACAATGTAAATAATAGTTCTGTTCAAAATACACTTCAGAATGTAAAAACCTCAGACTTCTCACACAAAGGAAATGAAACTGAAAGTACAACAAAAAATATATCATTGCCATCAACCATTGCAGCGACGTTCTCTTCAACAGTGCCCAAAGATAATAAGCCGCAACTGACTTCCTTGGTGAAACCAATGACAATGCCAGATACTACAGGCATTAAGCGAACAGTACCTGTATCTCAAAACAACATTTCTTCTCCTAAACGAAAACCTGCCACTACTGACACTCAACCAATCACACATCAGCTTACCAGTGTACAAAAAACAGTCTCCCCTTTGAAACTACAAGTTTCAAAAATAGAAACTCAAACTTCTCAAACACTTAAAACAGACATACAAAAATTGCCTGTAAAAAAAATTCCAGATTTAAAGCCAAGTTCATTGGTAACACAATCTTCGCAAATTAAGGGACAACCTGTAAATAAATTAAGAATGGATCTTCTGGCTAATAACAGTGATCCAACAATAGATAGGAGTAAAATCTTATCACAAGTAAAAACATCATTAGGTGGCTCAAGTGGTACTCCTAATTCTGGAGATCCTTTAAAATCCATATTTGATTCATGCAATATTAACATTCCGTCATCATTATCAATTACTTTAACTGATCAAAAATTAGATCCTCGTAACCCTAATGAATTAATATCTACTGACCATAAAAAGAATCTTGTCAATAAGAATTTAGCAGGTGCACTTAGTGCTTCTACACATAAAGTACCAAGTCCACCAGTTCATAACTACATTGAAATATTAAAATTACCAGATACAGATCCTAAAAAAACTAATAAAGTTGATAGTGCTGCTGTTAGTATAACCAGCAAACCAGATAACAATACTATGCAACCAAAACCCGTTAATAAATCTGAAACTTCCGCCAAAGGCCCAATTCCTAACTTAAAACCTATTGCCGACACTAAATTAGGTAAGCAATCTGGAAACTTTTCAGCTCCAATTACGTTTCAACAAACTTTTGAGCAACAATTGCAATCTCTGCAAACTGATAAAAAACCTAAATTGCCTAAAACTAAACCTCAAGTTCCTAAACTGGTCCCTGCACCAAATGTTGTCAGTAAATCTGTAAACCTTAACAATAAACCTAGCACTGCTAGTGTATCTACTGAACCTAAACCCAGTTCTGCTTTAGATTTGTCAACTCCACATACTTCTCAAACTCCAGTTGCACCACAACAAACATTTGATAAAGCTTTGGAAACAATGCAATCTATAGCAAATCTGGCTAAAAAGCAAAATTTGCCATCAAAAGGCTTGCCTTTAACTTCAATGGCTCAAAGCAATGTATTTTCTTCTATGCCAAATAGACCTTTGGCGTCCACTGTGACCCCTATTCGAGTTCCAACTGCTAATAATAATCAAATTAAAGTTGATAAAACTAATTCTCCCCACGCTAATATTACAAGACAGGAAATTGGCAAAACCAATCCTATAAAGACAACAGGTAATAATAGTACAGTTGTATCTTCAACGAATTATTCCGTCGGCATACTTAATACGCCAAATACAACACAGCCTTCGCCAAGACAAACTCGCTCCCCTAGTTCATCTCCGAAGTTAGTAATTGCAGAGGAAAAACAAGCAACAAGTTCACTAGAACCTATTGCCAACCAAACTATGCCTATGAACCCATCTATGCCTTCTTTGAGTTCATCTAAAAATGAATCTCCTAAACCTCAAGCAGGGCCATCTAAATCTGGTCTTAAGCCAATAAAACCCTTAACACCTTCAGGTAAAGTTTCCGGAATCCGTCCTCCAATGACTTTGACTCCCACAATAAATACATCTGCTGATTATTTGAGACCCCAATTAATATCTACACACAATCCAATACTGAGACATCAAATGGATGATTGGATAGTCAAAAGACAATTCGAGTTAATGAAATCGATGTATATGGCTCAGCAAACAAAAAATGATTTTAACAACAAAGAAAAATAAGCTCCTTCCACTTTGCAAGGTAATACGACGACTTAAATATGCAATTAATAAGTATTATCTTTATTGAAATGTAATAATTAATACACGAAATAAGAACATCTGTAAACAAAAAAATATTGCAGTTACTAACCTTTATAAGTGAAAAGTATTCAGTTTTCAAAATAAATGCCTATTCTCATGTAATTTTTAGTAATTACTAAGAAAAGACTTGTAAACAAGCTTCCTTAATTACGGAAAATCCAGATTCCAGGATGAATGCTATAGTATTATTCATATATTTTTAATTCAAAATATTTTCACGAAAACAAGTATCGACCAGTTAAACAGCTAACAATGCCTTAGGTGTTGTTACTACAACAACATTTTGCTTGTCGGGCGACTGCTAAGACCCACGAGATAACAGAAAAAATCTTACGAAATTAGCTTATCTCAATTAGAATCATTGAATTTAAATAATAGAACCACAATACTTAACATAATTTTTATATGCCATACAATCCAGTCAACAAAAATCCTCTAATAAATTGAGATTAGAAAAATGAGGTCAATTTTTTGGTTTTTATGTAATAAATCTCTATCATTTTGAACGCGGCGTCAATATTTTTGTAACGTGAATTCTACAAATTAATATGTAGGTACCTACTACTTATCTATTTTCATACAATTGTTCAGGGACACAATTATTTAGCTGTTTCAATAATTACAAGTACAGAAATCTTGTTTGAAGTTGAGTTAGAACTGTAAATTCGGAAACTAAATTTATTCCTGGCCCGAATCTATTTGCTGTTTTTCCAGAAAAATGCAAGTTTAGGACATTGTAATTAGATTTTGGTTTAGCTATTTACTTAGCTGGTTTTGAGTACCTATGCAACATAGTGTATGTTATATTTATTTTATTGGTTATTTCAAATTATGTTACTGATATTAGATCGCTTTATGATGTATCTTAGTGATGTATAATACTTTGTACGTATTATCTTCTTTTTTTAAAAATAATTTGTGCTTCGTGATTTTAATATTGCATTGTAAGTTTTATTTATAGAATATTGAAAATATTGAAATTTAATGATGAATTGTGAAAATAAAATATTATTAAATAATATTGTTGTAAGTTAAATAACTAACACATTGTTTAATCTTAAGTCATTATAAGTTTCGAGTAACTTAGACTTATAACGGGAGTGTAATTTTTAAATAAAATTATTCAATACTATAATATCGTATTATTTTAAATATTTTCACATACTTATAGTAGGTATTTTACATTGTTGACATGTGAATCTTTTGGACTTAGGTCTAAATACGAGTTCAAGTAATTAATTATTACTTAGGTACTATGATTACGAAAATTTTGAAAAAAAAATCTTAAAAAAGTAATTTTGCCTTACCGTTGCCTATGGGCAAATTCATCAGTTACACCAAACTTAAGCTAGGCAAATCTGTTAATCTACTGGGTATGTAGGTAAGTTATGTATTTATAATGAAAATGATAATCTTGACAATGATTAACCGGAAGTAGGTTACGTCATTACATACTTACCTAAAATAAATCTTTTCAGATGTCAGTACTTCAAGCCAGACTGCCATTCAAATCTCGTAAGAAACTGCCAGTGCTTGGCAAAAAGAAGAAAGTAGATATTGAGAACGAAGATAGTTGTCCTATTCCACCAACTAGAAGTGTTTTAAAGAGACATTTGAAAGAAGACAATATCGATGTAGCAGGTAATTAGAAAAAACAATATCTAATTCCGCCTGGATTCGTGACGGTAGAGCCAGTAGAGCGAAGCTCACTGGGACCAGTTTATTAGCATACAAAGCTGCGCCTTCCCTTAAATTAAAAACAAATACCTCTACTACTTCAAATGCCAAATAAATTGATATAATATAATGTTAATTACGTAAAAAACGAGTACTCAACTTCTTTTCGTTAATATGGAGCCACTACTACAGTAAAGAATAGGTATAAAATACTAGACCTCCTTTCAGATGCTTGCTCGGCAAATAAAATTGTAAAAAAGCACGAGATCAACTTAAAAAATGAAGATGATTTAGGAGCTGCAAAACATACAAATGAAGCTACGAAACCACTGACTAGCAGGGAAAATGAAATAGACATTCTGAAAACTTTTTTGATCGAACATCTTGACAAAGAAGAGTCCTCATCAATATACATTTCGGGACAACCTGGAACTGGGAAAACGGCAAGTTTGTCGTATATTTTGCAATTACCTGAGGTAAGTTCAATTTCATTTCGCCTAACTAATATACATAGTATTAATCGAAGTCCTTGCGACTATGCTACACCAAAGTTACATTTACTTTGGTGTAACATAGTCGCAAGGACTTCGCTTTTGCTGCGCTGTCGCCCAAATGTTATCGCGACGTGTGTACCCAATATGAGTCATCATGTTAGAAGTTGAATCTTAATACTATACCTAAGTTAGTTTGTCTGAAGTGTTTTGTTTTGCTTTCCCTACGTCGCGTCGCTGATTAGAGCGACGTCCTCTCTGGATTTTAGTTATATTCGTAGGAAGAAATTGGTGTAGATGATATTCTGTTCCAGATCGTTGATGGATATGAACAAGTGTACATTAACTGTACGATGATGAAATCTGCAGCAAGCATATTTAATAGAATTTGTAAAGATCTGAAGTTGAAAACGACTGGAGGTACGGAAAAATCCTGCTTGACAGCAATCGAAAAGCATCTGAGAAAAAAACATAAAATGATGTGAGTAAATAATAATCACGAAATTACTTTTCAAGTAAATTACGAAATATTCCAAGTTATAGTATTTTATTATGCACTAGAAAGTTTGTAGTCAAGTCGTCAAGTCGTGTATAATTAAGAACTATCTACTTGCTTTAACGATAGGTTTTAAACCAGTTTAGCGGAGCGTATTTAAAAAGTAACAAATTACTTTACAGCCTGTTAGTGTTGGATGAGATCGACCAATTGGACAGCAAGCGGCAGTCCGTTCTGTACACGATATTCGAATGGCCGGCGATCCCGGATTCCCGTATCGTGCTCATAGGCGTCGCTAACGCGCTAGATCTGACGGAGCGCACGCTGCCTCGGCTGCAGGCGCGCTGCTCGCTGCGCCCGCGCAACTTACACTTCGCGCCGTACACCAAGGAACAGATCATTCAGATATTTACTACAGTGCTGGCCAATGAAGACAGGAGTAACGTGTTTTCACCCGTCGCTTTGCAAATGCTAGCAGGTAAGGAATATTACTATTATGATAGAAATGCACTGCAATAATGAAGTATTTTAGTCTTTCGGTTTTTCGAAGCCTCCTTTTTACGATATCTTCTTATTTTATTAATAACCTCAGTCAGTTGTAGTGGTAAATTATAGTTAACTCGACTTGTAACTAAAGATAAAGCCTTATAAGCACTAAATTCATGCAATCACTGATAGTATAATACTAGTCGCAATAATGCATACTTACTTCTTTCTTTTACAGCTAAAATCGCAGCGGTTTCCGGCGACATGAGAAGAGCCTTAGATATAGGACGGCGGGTGATAGAACTCGCGAGGCGTAATAAATTTAAAGAGAATCAGTCGGTTGACACCATGATGAAAGATTCCTCGGTGACGGTGGAACTAAAACAGGTGTTGGAAGTCCTCAACAATATTTACGGCGGCTCGAGGAAGATCGAAAATGACGTGGATGAGGGCTTCCCGATGCAACAGAAACTCATCCTGTGCAGCCTAATGTTGATGCTGACGAAAGGAAAAAATAAGGACATCGTCATGGGAAAACTGCACGACGTCTATAAAAAGTAGGTAGTCACGTGTGCGCGCTTATGCGCCATTTACTCTTTATCTAACCCCAAGTAAGAATGATCCGTAGTTTCTAGAAAAATGTCATATACAACTTATTAGTTCCAAAGGACGTAGCATCCACTGCTGTTTAAAGGCTTCCCAAGGAAATCCACAACGACTGCTCCTGCGCTTTCCGCGAACTTAAGCCGATCGTCGGTCCACCGAGTTCCCACTTGCCTACTGCCGTCTTGCGGTCCAAGATCGTCACTCGAAAATCGACCCCAGCCATCAGTTCTACAAGCTGTGTAAAAAGCTTGTGTTACGACGAGTGGGTTTACCACAGTCAGCCAGTCCGACGCTGAAATCTTTGGGCTCTTGTCACAATGTGGCGCGACTGGTGGCGTTAATACCCTGTCTTAATGAAACAGGAACCTTAAGCGCACATTTGTTTCCTTTGATGCGTTAAGCTTACCTTACATCTGGGCAAACACATCCGAAGCCCACACGATGTTGAATATATCGCCCGCCAAAAGATGTAATAACAGTGGCGATCACAGTAGATCGATACCGGTTGCAGTGAGCAGTGACAGTAGGACCCCATACTAGAATATTTCTTCAGCCACACCAACGCGTGCAGATCGCCATCGTCGGCGCGATAATAGGCCAATGACAGCGCGACCTTTCATTGGCCTATGATCGCCCCGGCGATGGCGATCTGCACGCGTTGGTGTGGTTGAAGCTGGCTTATTCCACTTGACAATCCCCGTCAACGGGGAATAGTGAACTTTTTGTTCACTAATCCCCGTTAACGCCAATCGGAACTTATAAAACTTATAAATAAACGTAATGGGGATTAATGAACTTTTTAATTCATTATTCCCCATTACGTTAAAAATAAAATCCTAATATAACGGGGATTAATGAACTTGTTAGTTCATTATTCCCCATTATAAGCTCCAATTGGCGTTAACGGGGATTGTCAATGGGGAATAGTGGAATAAGCCTTTTGAAGCTTAAGTCAAAAATTCAATAAAAACTATGTATCTTTCCAGAGTGGCAATAAGCCGCAACATCGCGCCGCTAGACATGAGCGAGATGGCGGGCGCGTGCTCTCTGCTAGAATCGTCCGGCGCCCTGCGCGTGGGCGGCGGGGCGGCGCGCGCGCGGCGCCTGCGCCTGCAGTGGGACGAGGCGGAGCTGGCCGCCGCGCTGCGGGACAAGCCGCTGCTCGCCGCCATCCTCGCGGGGAACGTCGGCCTCTAGCCTGTATGTAGACTCAGGGTTACCTTTAATCAGTGTTTTTCAACCTGTGGGTCGCCAAAAATTTTTTCATACTAGGGGGTCGTGTCATGAAAAAGGTTGAAAAACACTGCCTTAAATAAAGCCCCGCTTTATACGCGCATGTTTATGGTGCCTACCCACTGCCATTTAAGTCACGCGCGTATAAGTATAACTAGATGTGCCCGTGACTTCGTACTACTGTCGCGAGCGAAAGTATGGAATCACTCCATTCGTTTTGAGTAATCTTTGTAGCTAAACGACTATGAAGATTAAATTAAAAATGGTACCAGTTTAAAGGATACATTGCAAACTTTAACTTGATATCATAGATGCATAGATAGTCAATGAGTTCTTCAGATCGTTGGGAACAAAACACAAGAGAGTGATTCCATACTTTTGCTCGTAAGTATAGTTACAATAGGTTGAATAATATTTCCCGTTTTTGCAACATTTTCCTTTATTCCTGCGAGGCGGGGAACGTCGGCCTCTAGCCTGTATGTAGACTCAGGCCCTTTTCACATGTCCCGGTCCCGCCAGGTACCCGGTGGTGAAGTGTATGGGCATGGTACGTAGCTTTCACATGTACCGGCGTAATTAATCCGGCATGCCCATACACTTCACCACCGGGTACCCGGCGCCGGTTAGCCGGCAACCGGGACATGTGAAAAGAAGGGCCTCAGGGTTACCTTAAATATACAGGGTGGAATTTTGTAATGCCACCTGGAGGGAAAGTACTCTTAATATTGCAGATAGATAATTTAAATTGCGCGAAAGACACAACTGCTACTCGTCTGTCAAATAGAACAAAATGATTGACTCGACTAAACGATTTAGTAGTATCTACTAAATTACTCGCCACTCGATTATATTACTTTACTAGTGCGAACAAGGCATACGGTACCACATGGGCGTTGACGTTGCGGTGTGCGCCCGTGTCGCCGCAACGCCCGTGACGCATGTCGTTCCGATTTATATGTATAGTCTGGTCTGCGAGCACGGAGAATTTTGTCCAATGACCCCAAGCTACCCATCCTTATCGCTCGCGCGTAATGATTGCTGTCGCGCTCGCACACTCACTGTGGGCGCCCGTCGCACAGTCGCAACAGCAATATAATTACGCGCGAGCGGTAAGGATGGGTAGCTTGGGGTCATTGGACAAAATTCTACGTGCTCACAGACCGGGCTTTAGAACTAAAACGCCGCTACGGCGATGCACCGCAACGTCAACGCCCGTGTAGCATCTTTTTAATATAGACGTCAACTTGTTCAAGTGGAGATTAAAAACAGCCCTAGAATCATTAGTATTGTTTTTAAATCTGTTGTTTTGATTGTAATAGTTACGAGTGAACGTTCTTATAATTTTTCTGTACAAAATTAAAATGAAAATATCTCATAATGGTTAACTTTTGCCATTATGAGATATTTTGAAGTAGCGCCATCTAGCGGCAACGACGCAACAAACAGCTTTTTAATAGAAATTCGCATTGAAGCGTGTAACCGCTACCTTGCGGTAGGTAAATTGGAAGACTCGGAAGTTCGGAATTGTGATTGTTTTGTTTATTTATATTGCAATTGAAATAGCTAAGAAGATATCGTTTTCTAGATTAGATTAATAAGAGCAGCGTTTAGCTCTGATTCTGAATCGCCTTTTGCACCTCTTCCACTTGCTATTCCAAGAACTGTACTGGAATGTTCGTAAGATAGGTAAAAAAAAAACAAAAACTATTTTAGCTTTTTATGTTAAGTTCGGCCAAGATCAGTAGATCACTATTTGCCATCGCCATCGCGCACGAAGGCTGCACGCATTGGTTTGGGCGAACCTTAACTAATTTTGATGACGCTTTGAAGCATTAAAATCTCATAATCTTGATGCCTTCATGCTGATGTTCTTACACAATAAATTCGCAAACTTTGACTTTCACCGCAGTAAATTGACATTTTATAATTTTCACGGACACGGCCATACAACATTCGTGATGGTCATCTTGGTAAGTGTTTGTATTTGTTATGCAAGTACTAACCATTTTATTTTCTTCTAAAACTCATTTATTTGTCTATTAGAATAACTAGGTCATGTGAGGTCAACGTCTTATTTAAGTCTGTTCATCTGTTGGGGAACATTTCAGCCTGTCGAGGACAATGAAAATCTTTTATAACTAGTAGCACTAGTAGGCTAAATCGAGTGACAGATCGGAAAATTCCGTGAAGTGAAATGGGGCTTTATTTGTATGACTATTATGAACGTCCTATACTTTGCACAACCAAAGATTTGCTGTATGCGTGCTGTTACGGTTTTTTGAGTTATATTTGTAAGTTAAAAGTAAGGATAATATCGAGTCCTATTGATAAAATTTATACGAATGACATACGAATTAATAAAAATGCGATAGTGTAACTTTTTACGCCAAAATTTCTGAACGGATTTAGATAAAATAAATGTTTCATATTATAAATGTTTGAATTTGATTAACATAACAGACTACACAGTAAATTTTTTGACATTGAGATTTGAACTGCTCCTTTTATTGGTAAAGTTACAAGTGTTTGTGGTAGTCAAAAGTTCAAAACCTCATAACACACGACTCCGCACATGTATAAGCTGCTCGAAAAGAAAGCTGATAGTGAAGTTTGTTTATGCGGTTAAAAAATGATTACTATAAATTAGTGTCGCGTTGTTTTGGTAAACACGTCGCGCGTCGCCGTGATTGGTTTCGTAACCTTATCAACACAATAATTGGCAAGTGTGAATGTTGTATGTATGACATAATATACATTTCTCAGCTTAACGTCTTTCCTGCTTTCTCCTAGCTTTTATTTATTTTTGGCAATTATGCGACAATCGTTTGGATTTAAAGTCAAACGGTTTAACAACTGCAAAAGACTAGATTTACATTAATAGCCATAGAAACTACATTCACAACTAAACGATGCGACTGTTACGTTTATAATGTTTTAGAGTATTTGCGATCCCGTGCGACTTAGAAAAAACGGAACCATTTGAATAATTCACTGAAGAATCAAGATATTGACGATATCAGGCATTTTTATATGCGACTGCAGAAAAACATTTATTATTTCGTTTACATACCGCAATGAAAATTAAATCTACTTAACTATTTTTAAGTTGCTTTTTGCATTTATTGTTATTTGTGCCTTAAAAAAGTACTAGTTAAAATATAAGTGCCTTGGTTTTGTTTGGATACTGCTTTTTAAATAAGTTTTTTAAGTTATTTATGATGATGACGTAACGAGTAAATATTCGTTACATTTTTTTCTGAAGACTGATAGTAGTAACTTATGGATTTTTCTGAAGTTCCCATTAATTTTATTTTAATATTTCCAATAGGTAGGCAACATCTTTCAAAGTTTGTTTATTTAAAGGTTTTATTAATATTTAAAATGCATAGTACGCTTATTGGACGTAATTTTTGTATAAAACTGATTTAGATGATATAAAAAATATTATATTGTACGTTTGTTTCACGTGGCATCTCTTACGTCATTTATTAGTTCCACTGCAATAATTTAGTTATATTGAATTATTAATGAGACATTAAACCAAATCTCAAGAGATAGGCATTAACATAGATATTGACGCAGTCACTAACTGGAATAATTACGTGTAACAATTTACGAGCTCTACCTCAAGGGATTATGTTTAAAATTAAGTATTACATTCATGTGGATACTCTTGGTGAATGAGGTACTTCACACTCAATGGATCATGGATCAAAGATCAGTCAGAATCCAGACTTTCCTTGTTGAAATTGTATAACGTTATTAATCATGTGTCTATCATGTTATTATTGTTAAGCTACAGTGTATGTGAAGTATCATGTAGTTTTTGTTGGTACATACGAGTACACATGTTACTGGTTATTATGTAATGATAGCTTAAATGCATTTGTAAATTAAGTACACCTATTTCAAATGATGTGAATTGGTCAATAATTCCTATTTGACTATATTTTATAACTGTTTTGCACGACTAGTAAATAGTAGTAAAATTGTAATTTTTAAGTTTTACCATTATAGGCTGCCTAATTAAGTTTTTCACTCAACGGACTGTTTCTTCATAACTGTTTTTTAATTTAATTAATGATGTACATTACCTTAGTTTTGTGACATTAGTCAGAAATAAAAATAAAAGACTATATTGGCATTATTATTTATTTATTATATATTATATTATATAATACCTATAAGTTATTCCTATTTTGTGCAAAATAAGACTTTTTACAAAGTATTACTTATTCGGTGAAAAAATACAAGGTACCAAAGAGAAGATGACTGACCTTCAGGTTGCGACAGTGATTTTCCTACGAGAATAAAATTTGGACCACAGCTTCATTAAACATAAATACAATACTGACTGTCACAACATAAATTATTTACTCTTCGGAAAACCGTGTAGTAGATCACTCGATATGGTAAGATACCATGCAGATAAGTGAGTCGCGATTGTTAAATTAATAAATAACTTAAATATAGATAGCCGTAATAGCCACATGTTTTTGTACAACGTCAGCCATCTAATGCGTTAGAAGGCGAGAGGTGCGGGGGGTGGGGTCGCTCATAGACGCAGGCTGGGGTTGCGCGAGCGCACGAAGTTCAGCAGCTCGTCGCTGTCCTCGCACACGAACGGCTTGACGTGGTGGCACGCCACGTCGTGCCACTTGATGCCGTCGTTGTAGAAGTTGTTGAGGATCGACAGGCACGACTCGTCGTTACCCTGCAAAAACACCAATTGTACAGATAACATGTAGGTTAATCTCATTTTTTACTTATCATTGTTACAGTACGGTTTGAGGTTAATGGTGACTTGTCTTTTTATTTTATGTAATCTATTGTGAGATACCATTACGTACGATGATTCTACATTTTTGGTGTTCTAAGTCATGAGGAAGTTCAGAGGTAGAGCACCTACTTTACTATGATTGAATAATCTGCCAATTCAAATTTTGTAATTGTCATCTTCGTTACCATTCTATTTTTTATACAAAGCAGTCAAAAGTAACCGTTCGTTAACTTTCATAACATAATGACTAAATTTTAAGAAAAGAGTAGCTATAGCAATATTCAGATACTCGTAGGTTAAAAATAGAACGTACTTGGGCAGCTTCCCTGTTGTCGGGCTGCTGTTGTCCGTAGCCGCCGGTGTAGGACCAGTCGCCGGTGTTGCGCTGCGTGGTGGGCCCAATCTTGGCGCCGGAGCCCGACCAGAACCAGCCGTTGACGTTCGGGGGCTGCAGGTCGGGCCGGTCGCAGCCCGCGAAGTTGCACTTGCGGCCCGACGTCCAAATGAACCGCACGTTGCCGCGAGCGATCCTTTGCTTTATGAATTCATTTTCCTGCAAACAGAATCATAAATAAATACATCTAACTTCAAACTGCATGCGTTTAGAATTGGAAAACAGGCTACACGGGAGTTGGTGATAAAACCTTTTCAACAAAGTTTAAAAGTCAAAGAGCAACGACCTAACCTAACATTATTACGGTACTAAGTTTATATCTTATTGCGCATCATGCGGCATATAAGCACGCGCGAAATTATGGCGAGATACGTCTAACAACGCAATCGCGTGTAACTATGGAAGTTAATAAATAAATAATGACCGTAACTGTTTACTTAATAACAGTATGAGTGAACCAAACAAGAAAAAAATAATGGCCAATAGTAAGAAGATTTATCAAAGAGAAGCAGCGAATGTAGATGTAGGCGCACCTGTGGATCGCATGTGGTTTTGTATGATTGTCATCTGCACATACGTGTTGGTGATTTTATCGCTTGTTAATGTGAAACTAAGTTGTACTGAAAAACTAACAATGTAGGTAGGTCACCCTCTTTGTGATGTAAAATGTGACACAATAAAGCTAAATGTAAGTTTTTTTTTTCTGTATAATAAATTAGGGTAGACCGGGTACAATAGTACCACGGGTCAATAGTACCATCGGCGATATTTCTTCATACAAGCGACGTTAGGTTGTGTGCATAGCGTCAGAATATGCGCTTTTTGTGTTTCCATCCGCTCACCAGTCGGCGGCGCTTGCACTGAGAAACGAAGATGTACAGGAAGGATTTTGGTTTTTTGCCCAGCCGCAGTAAGTTTTTACGTCAAATATATGAGCCCCTAAGTTGCCTAACATGATATTTGTTACAAGGAATTGTTGTCAATAGTTTATCTAGACTCTAAACTTTGTATCGACAGCGAATAATTGGCATTCACTGTGAAAATGACTGAATTTTAGGTGAAGTTCTCTTGACTACCTACTTGGAACAATTGTACCAGTCTCCATGGGGTCAATTGTAGCGGTACAATCAACCCCGTGGTACAATTAACCCCCGGAACCTTATTATATACTTACTACATAATATTATAAATTGGTTATAATAAAATAAGTTATTATAAAACATTCACGTGGTTATTATTTTTACAATTTTAGGCATACCTACCAGGCATTTAACCCTTCTGAATATGTACATTTTAGCTTAATTCAGTAAGTAACTAAGTATTTGAACGTTTTGTTTTAGATGCCTCGGCGTAGAGTCAAAAGTACGGATCGCGGATCAACGGATCTATTCCTTCATGAACAGGCTTATGAAAAAATCTTGAAAGGTCGAAGCAGTAGTAGATATAAATAATCAGGGTCAATTGTACCAGGGGTCAATTGTACCCTCATACAAAAATAGATTTTTCAGTTTTGATATTTCTATCATTGTTATTATGCTTATTGTTGTTTCAGAAGCAATATCCGAGCCAAATAGATGGCATATTATGTAGAAACAGTTAGTTTTTTCGTTTTTATGGAAGAAATGTTATTGTTTTTTTTTTAAACTTAAGTGTTGATTTTTCATACTTGTTCCTAAATATTTTCGATCTCAATTAATAAATACGGATGATTGTAGGAGATTAAGAGTACAGAATACCAATAAAGGTGATGATTAGATAAACATAACTACTTTTATTGCCTCATATACACCACTAAATTTTAATCACCGAAAAAAAAAATTCTGGGTAATGAGTTATTGATACTGATCCCATTTGTGCAAAAAAAAGAGTAAAATAAAGTGACTCAAAATATCCTCCTAAAATTGGTAATTTATTGACACACGCGTCGCTAGCACTATTTAAGTACGATAATGTAACACTTATTAGAATTAAAAATTGTCTAAGTTAGCTAGGTATGTAATAATAACACTGGAAGCGTGGTCGAGGCGTGAGCGAGACAGACAGATCGATGCAACGTGCGAGCGCGTACGACTACTCTAGCGAGCAGCGGAGTGACCCAGCTGTGACGCGTAAAATACGGACTAACGAAAATTTAATAAAAAAATTAACTTCATGAAAACCATTTCTTTTTCTTTTGCTTTCAATATTCCACACGTTTCTACATAACCTGTTAAAATTTTTTCGGTGATAAAAATTTAGTGGTGTATTATTGGTACAATTGACCCGTTGTAGGGGTCAATTGTAACATGAGACATAGTTCAGTTCAAATTGGTTTTTCATTAAGTATTCGAAAGAATAGTTCAACTCTGCATACTTAAATTTGTAGCTTAAGAGTCTAGTTTTTACAGCATCCTAACAGAATAAGTTATATTTCATTAGATTTCTCAATATTGAACAATTTCCAAAAAATGGTACTATTGTCCCCGGTCTACCCTACCTCATACAGATGCTTTATTCATCTTCATGCAAGTTTAGCTAACCTACTTAAAGGTATTAGTTGTAAAAACGTAATGTGAGGAAAAAGCTCTAGGTCGGTAAACGGTGTTATTCCCAGAAGTAGGCAAGTGCGAAGAGGCTGGGGACGACGGGAAACAGACGTCCGCCGGGCGCGTCCGGCACGAGAAGTGGGCGACGCGGCTGCGCCGGCTCCGGCCGGTATGTGTGCCGCGTGCCACTTGCGCCTCCGGCCTCCGCCTCCGCCGCGGCCGTTGCACCCCTTTCACGCGACGTCTTCAACGCTCTACAAATCGAATCAATCTAATCGACGAGCTAATGAATATTGATGTTGGCTTAACTGACTGTATACGGTTTCCATCGACCGACACGCAATGCCGGATGTTAGAGCTTAGCTCGCCAACTAGGTACGCGGCGAATAACAATGCAACAACAAATAACAATGCGAGGAGGTGCGCTGTTCGTTGACATCTTGCGACCGCGGCAGGAAGCACTTATGGAAAATGCGCATTTTCCGCTGCTCATCAACGTAAGCACAATAAAAGCGTTGGCGCGGTTTTTATAAGGAATACGATCAAATAACTGACATCTATATGGAGACGACGCGAATAGATTTTACAATCTAAAAAAGTGTGAATGATGATATCGTACTTTTATGGGTATTCTTGTTTCATTCCGTTTCCGGATTTAGTTTCCGTATCTATGCAGTTTCTGCATAAGTTATGCAAGGTTATTCGAAAATTCAATTATAGGTAATGTATTGCTTGATTTAATTCAAGTGAGTAAATCATTGCGTCAGGTAGGTAATAGATGCTGCAGGCATGCCGCAGGTGATTATGTTTATTGCTCTTCTCCAAAGACGGATAATTTTTGCAACGTAATAACATCCTTACGATGTTACGAAATGTTTAATCAAAGTATCTCCTTGATTACGAACATGTTAACTTGGAAAGTGAACGCATCACGATCACGATTGACCCTGTATCGTGATATATCTGAGTGGAGATTGTATTTAGGTCATTACAGATAAATGGATATATCATTTGGTGCATCAGCTTCTAAAGTGCCCAAATGAAACGTAACTCAAGGCTGACATTTTGTAATTCCCATTGTTCTCTTCTTCCCACAAGAACTTTACAAATCTGAGCGAGTGATAATCTTGATTACAGAACGAGACATGTTAGAGTAAAGTGCGGAATCTGAAAATTGCAATTAAGCTGAGGCCACTGGACGCTTGCAAAATTTGGTCTAATGTAAATTCAATAGCGCGTGCTTGACTCTAAAAATGATAATTGTAAATTGAAATCTAGCTAACTACGAGTAAATGCTAATTGAAACACCAAATTCCATTTGAAATGTGCTAAATAAAAGTGATTTTAAAATTAGTTTATGTTAAGTGATGTGAGTGAATTGACTGGTCATGAATTAAAAACATACCTGCGGCGTCTCCAAGGAGACGGCGTCCATGCAGTGGCGACGGCAGATGTTCCTGGCGTCGAGCCAGTCCACCTCCAGGTTGCGGGTGGGCGCGTGCTCCCAGCTGAAGAAGTACGAGTGCAGCACTCCTCGCGCGTCCCGGTACGTCGAGTGTCGGACTCCTGCAACAAAAAAGATTACTCACATTCAGTTGTAGTACGAAAACTACAACAGCGCCCTTGTGAACGTGTCGTAAAGTGTACTTAGTATGAGAAATGGTTGCACGATACTTATTTTGAGAATCAAAATTGTCACGTTATCGTATAATTGGAAGGTTGAGTATAGAATTTTGTCGAATACGCAAACGATTCGAAGACGAATATTATTCATGCTAGAAGTACTAAAGACTTAGAGCTTGTTCACACAAAGACGAATCGTGTTTTTTTACGAATCGTCAAAGACATATCCCGTATGAATGCGCCATTATTAACCCCTTGTTCTAAGCTAAATATGCTTGTTTTACGAGTGGTGTTAATTCCTTCAGCAAAAACTTTCACGATATCATTACAATTCCTACATTTTTTTCAGATGAAGTGCGATATTATGACTCTCTATTTCCACTCGAAGAAATCGCTCCTGCTGCTCTACCCTAGAACGCCAAATAGGCGTGCTGCTAAATGTTGTTTAGCGGAGGATTACTTTACCTATCTATTTTTTATTCATGTAGGTAAACTCAAATCATGAAACATATATTATTTTTATAATTATTATCTAGGTCATGATAAGTAGGTAGGTACTATACCTAATATACTGGACAAGGAAAAATATTTCGTTTCAAACAAAAACATGAGAAATACTATTGTATTCAATGACTTTGACTTATGTATTTCGTAGATCTGTTGCAACAAAAAGAGCGACAGGTTAGGTATTACAACATCTTGTTTAACCTGCGTACAGAGAACAGCGACCACTAAGTGCTCAATACAAAGAAAATATCCCCTATTGAAGCTGTGTGTGAAGCTGACGACAGACCTAGGGCTATTATAGCTTAAGTATTTCGAAACGGTATATTTAACGTCTAGTCGTTCCGTTGCATTTTGCATCAGCGTTACTAGCATCGTTTATTTTCAAGTACGTAGTAGAGTGTGAAGAAAAGGAATGCCTGCCTGAAATGGGTGTATTCTGTCTTAAACTAAAAACATATAGCAATGCACATAGTATAGCATACATTTTAATTTCAGAAATTTTGTGTCCTATCAAAGTAGGATAATCTTTACTACACATTGTTGAGCGGCCGAACCCAAACAAACCCAGATTTCGAACGACCTTGATGTAACGATGTTCTCAACAAATTATTCAATCAATGCCCGAGCATACAATGGTTCAATAACGACGTAATAAAGCTCTCGCTTTAATACGGGGCATTATCGTCCGTGAAATTGTATGCAATCAAAACAAGCCCATCAGGTCATTCAATGAAGCGTCTATTTCGTAACTAGAAAGTGCCCGTTTGAACCTCTCTAACTTATCTCGGATACTATTACATAGCCATTCGCACATGTCTTCCAAAAATCATTACGTGCTTGCGACTTATGAGTGCCGGAAGCATCGACCGGTCTTCCGTGAAAAATATTTTGAAATGTCGTCTTACATAAGAACCTCCATTGACTGGTTTGGTATGTCGGATGGATAGTTAATTGACAAGTATCTCTGAGTAAAAAAATAATGGAAAACATGGAGAATCGCAAAATTTCATGGTAATTACATAACCTCCGTCTTTACATTGGCGTAACCGACCTTTAAAGAAAGTAAATAGGCGGGTTCACGAGACGAGCACCGTCTTGTAACATCTCGACTCGGAGGAGAAAGTGCAACTTGAGCTTGAGAGTGACTCCTGTTTCAAAGATTCTTTAACTACGCTTATTATAATTTACACAAAAATATTCATGTTACAACTTAAATGCAAATTTTGAGAACAAAAATTTGAGTTTTACCGACAATTTTACGTTTTAAAGTAAGATTAGTCCTTTGTGTGTGTTGTGTTGTAAGAGCGTATGGTATTTTGAAATACAGCAAGCAGTAATGTTGTACGTTGGCAGTATTTAGCAACGGACAAAGGATCTTTGTTTGTATTGTTGAGCTCTGGAGAACTGAATGTGTATCGATCGCTTTGTGCGATGCCCGCGCGCCCACATGAGAGCGCCGCGCCTTGCATACGGGCACATGTTGCGAAAGCTTGTACCATTTCCCACAAGGATTTTTCTCAAAAACTAACTGCCAAACATTGACCAATTTAAAGTGAAGGTCACAACGTTCATTTAACTAAATGCTCACATGCTTTAACTACCATTTGGTTAACTTCATCATTTGCTTAAAATTGTTCACATTACATTTTGAATCCTAAAGTTTCTCTTGATCATAACCAATAACTCGAAATCTTATCTTATCGTATTGTTATCGTGTTTCAACAAACTTTTTTGATCTATCATTATTTTGATGTTCGATGATCCAAAGGTTGCAAAAAAGGTCACCACCACAACTGATGATCTTAATTAATAGTATTAACAGCATCGATAGAGCTTGTCCGTAACACCGGTAACTACCCAATGTACCCCACCCTACATTGTATTTTCTATGTGCCATGAAAATGAGTTAATTTATGTTATTTCTTTTATAAACAAGATTGTTACAGGTCTTTTTCGTTTTATTACAATTACTTATAACAACATTAAAACTGTATGTAGCGTAGCGATAAACGATGCAAAGGTAATACATGAGGTATTCACATTGTTTACATAATTTTAATGTTCAGTGGAGTAGATTAGGTTTGTAAGTTTTTACAGCAAGTTAAATATAGACATACGTACTGTTAGCGCAGCTTCTAGGGTCAGGCAGGGCAAGTCTCCGCTGTGCTTCGGCCACACAGAGCACGGCCAACAGGGCGGCGGCCGCCAGGCAAACGTGCCGGCTCATCCTGCAACAAAATGGAACTCTTGAAAACGTACGCTCACGTAATTGCGTGTGAACTTGCAATGATTCGTGGAAAGAACATTCTCCCAACACAACAATATTCACACGATGTTATTGTTACTTTTACTTAGCTAAATAGTTTTGAACAGGAAACTTTTTTACTTCAATAAAAGTTCTTGACATTTCTCTATCCAGTGTTCCAATGAGATTGGTAGGTAAATCCCTTCGTAATGTCGGCACTCGGCTGCTCTATGATTCGTTCAGGCATTCGGGTACCTACGACGAAAGTGGTCGCGGGTTAGTTGCCGAGTCCGTATTACGACTTCGCTTTCTTTTATTTATGCAGACCTCGAATGCCCGAGGACAATCGATACGTGAGATGAATTTATTTTGTTGTATTTGTGAAAGCAAAACACGCCTCGGTGACCTCCTTGCTGCAAGTTTAAACGTTTGCGTGAAAAGCTGTACAGCGCGAGAAATCGTCGATTCGGGGACGCGTTTTATGGTAGCGGAAAGTTTCGTTATCGCTTCACAACCTGAAAAGATTGACAATACTGTATGCACTAAGGTGTTTTAACTGCATATTGGCAAACTACTGTAAAGTAGACGAAAGTAATTGACATCACCGACAGCGCACGTTCAATAAGAAAGCCGGCACCTGCGCGTGCTGTGGACGCGACTCGTGGAAAAGTCGATTGATTCTTTTGATGCATCAATAAATTGACAAATATTTTATTCAAAATCAGTTAAGTTGATCTACACATAAGCTAACTGTGAGAAAAATTGTGACTTAATTTTATAACATTTCTTCAGAGAACGAATAATTCACATTTAATTAGATTAATATAGATATAGAGAAATAAATATTAATGTTTTAATTCGATTTCACTTATCCTGCCTTATTTCAGTGTTTTAGCAGTAGTAAATTAGTAATACATAATAGTAGAATTATTATTTTTCTTTTTACTCCATAGTTCCAAATAAACAAATTATTCTAATTACTCGTAGGAAGATAATGTAAAATAAGTTGGGGTAAATAATTTAATTTAAAAAAAATACAATTTGAATAATAGACATTTTCTATAATTAACGTTCGTTTAAATATATCTACTTATTCAGCACAGTTTGTTTTAACCTGAGCACCGATCCTGTAGGAATACCTGGTTCAATAGATCCTATAAGAAAATTCACTCGCGAATGTTCCAAAGTTCCCAGCTATGTGATATTTGCATATAATTCACTGTTTGTTGTCACCAACCTCAGTTGGTGGATAAGTACCTCGGCTTGTAAGTGGTGCGGTGTCGGAGGTGAGGTAGCGGGTAGTAGCGCGTGGCTGCGGCGCGACTGTGGAGCGCGGCGGCGTCGGAGGGACTGGCGCAGGCGAACACCTCCTCTCTAATTAAGCCTGCAGCATTCATTCACTTTCACTTCCAATGTGTACGAGAGAAGAGGAGCCCGCTACGCCGCGCCTCTTCATCCGTCAGGACCTAGAGACCTTCTGGAGGTCGCAGCCGGATCCAATACTCAATTTACGTAATATGCGCGTTTGCAAGGTGTGTATGCTTGTCAAACAGTCACATAATTGGTGTAAGTAATGTTTGGTTTTTGTTTACCATCATTACATAAAGTTTAGGGCGTGTTGTTTACAAATATGTATCTACTTCATGTCGAAATAGTTACGTTTTTTTTAAATAGTTTATTAAGAGCTAATAATTTTAAGAGCTATAAAAAGCGGTAAAATAAAAGTTTTGAATTGAAGAGAC
Organism: Ostrinia nubilalis; assembly: GCF_963855985.1. Classification (NCBI taxonomy): domain Eukaryota; kingdom Metazoa; phylum Arthropoda; class Insecta; order Lepidoptera; family Crambidae; genus Ostrinia; species Ostrinia nubilalis. The sequence goes on from NC_087090.1 coordinate 10,200,233, forward strand.
ATTTTCCGATAAAACTCTTTCATCAGGATATTAGTGGTTTGTAGTGTGTATTTTTTTATTATTGAAGATTGTTTTATTGTATACTGATGGGAATAGGCTTGTCAATAACCTCTGAAAGTAATTTATCTGAATAGTTAAAATTGGATGATGACGGAGATCGATTTATGTTTCTTAAAGACGGATTCATAAAAATATGAAAAAAAAAGCTATGACCAAAAGAGCAAAATTACTTACTTTTATTTAATAATATTTAAGTGCTATTATGAATAATATCGCCTTAAATTATAGATTCAATTAGCAGCTGACACTAGCGGCCATAATAATTTAAACGTTTTATGTACCTCGTTCGTACCATCCACCTTTGATCTTTTTAGTTAGACGATCATTAAAGTTTCAAAATGCAATGCAATAATATGAATATATTTTTTCATATTTTAACTATCTAAAATTTTTTAAGAAATAATAACAACGTTCACCAGATTGTGTTGGTTGATAAATATCAGTTGAGTACTCGTAGTTAGCCAATTTATTTAACGACATGATAATGTCAAGTAGTCTCAACAAGTAATTGGCGTATAAATATAACAAATAAACTTAATTTAAAATACTAATCAGGATATTTTAAATATTAAATACATCAATAAAATAATTAATGGCCATCTGGCTCATTACTTCGCGGACTTACACGCCAGTTCCAGTAGACGTGTAATCGTAATTATGTACAAAATTTGATTTCGTTTGGTTCGCTACCCCTAAATAGTACCTACCGAAATGTGCAAATCATAAATATAAAATGTACAAAACTGCACGAGTTCGTCATACATCACATACGGTATGGTTTCAATCCAGCTGAGGCAAAAGGGTGTATACCTTGAGTTACTGACAGGCGGATAATATTTCTTACATTATGTATCCATGTAGTATCGATTCTTCTCCTAATTAAATAAATAAATAAAAAATGTACCTATTTATTGCTTTCGAACCATTAGACATAATTATGCAAGTTTTGTTTAATCTAACAAATAGATATAGTAATATGATTAGTAGGTACTTTACAAAAAACATCGTTTTCACCACCACCCCGGCCCCCTGCGTGAGAAGTGTAATAAGTGAGAAAGGTTTAATTTTATGAGGAGTATAAATTTTATACTAATATGTACTATATTGCTATTAAATAATTTTACGTAGAGATTATCAAACGTTTGCGTGTGTCTGCCATTTTAGCCGTAATTGAGTTTTTGAGTATGATTGAAGCACTGAAAAGTAAATTGCTTAGTATGATTATAAAATCGAACAATAATGATGGTCGTCTAGGTCTATCTACTGCCAGTCGGCTACCAGTTCTAAAACCAATTAAAGATACCGGTTTTATCTCAGGATTATAATGATCTTTAGTGACATTTCCCGGATATTTAAATAGATGCGTATTATTATGCAAAATATTTTCCCGATGTTGAGATACATAATTAAAAAAGTATATTAATTTAAATATTACTTGATACAAAATTAAACAGTCTATATTCCACTATTTATTGTTTTAAAATGATGTGAAGAATTCTTAGCTAACCTCATTCAAGTGAAATATTTCGAGCATTAAGTATAGCTAGTATTTTTAAAATTGCTATAAAGTTAAGTTAAAACTATTAAATCGAATACATGTAAAAACATCTTTATAGCCCTAACTACTCTCTCCTAACAATATTTCTTCGTTTACTCTCATAGGAATATCTTTTAGATAATAAAAAATATGTTTATCCTATAAAAACAATGCGTTTCATAGAAAAGACATAAACGCGTTACAACCAGAAGTTACATAATTCGCTGACAGATCAACTCGTGAAGGCACACAAAGATTGATTACCTTTCTTGTTGATAGTTAGATTGATAGAAATTGAACAGCCAGAAAGATTGACAAGAAACATTAACGTTTCATAAAGTTGTCGTAAAATATCTATCTAGTGAGTTGTTGGTATGCCGTACCTCCAGCTACACAAATCTTATTCTTACTTACAGTTATTCATTATAGTAATATCGATTATATCAAGGGTCAATTAATTGTAAGGCGTCATAAAGTATGCACATCAAAATACACAAGGATTATTACATGTATCATTAGTCCAAAATATTTGCCTATAGACACGTGTAATAATGTTTCGTGTTGGACATACCCTGCGTGATCTGCGATAATGCTACGGCCGCGCTGATGGATTACAACAACTTTATGAGGATAGCACGATATTCCTTCGCGTCACGCCTTACTTATGTCGTCAAACGGTGATGCCCTAGTTCTACACCATAAGATGCCTTACATGGCTGACACTTCGAACTCACATATCATTTATCATCTGATTCTCAGGACTATGTAGTTAGAAGATGTAATTATTAGATCAGAGTTTGGTTACGTTACTTATGTTGTGATGATCATCGCTGGTTAGGGCTGAGTAATAATGCAGACCTGATCGATGAATACTGAACCTGGATTTAAGACATTTTAGTAGATATTGCAGCTTTTTTCAGATTTGATAAGCTTTGAGGCTAGACTATCGTGCTTATAACTTACACGGCTGGAGGCCATTTACTTGGAGTAGGTATTTATAACATTAGATATGTATATCATATGATACAAGTATTCCGTATATTAACATTAAAATTCTCGCCGAGGGCATTATCAGTTTATTTCGGGGTAGCTGGAGATAAATGAGGCAAAACCTTACCTTAGATGGGTGCTGAGTACTGTGTTATTGAAATTAAAATTGTGGTAAAAATAGAGTAGGTATACTGTAAAGTTAAAGTTATTGTAGCTAATCTTCGAGACGTCCAATATATCTTGCGTTATGACTGCGTTGGCACGTATAGTCCGTTTATGTTGAGACCACACCGCACCTCAACAATGGACACTGTAAACCTAGTTTCCGACACGAACCTTGAAGTTTGATTTAACACTCGCAACTCGCAGACGATCATCTGGAATGAATTGCAGATGGAGGGGCCGTAATGATGCCGATTTGAGTTTCGCAAGAACTCAACACTATTTGACTGGGTCGCTCTCTCGTGAGATAAATTATCTCGGAGATAATTACGAGGGTATTATAGAGATGATATACCTACTTATTTCAACCTATAACGATGTAATGTTTCATGCATGTAGTCGAGCAAGCCGAGAGGATCTCTTGCGCAAGCAGCGAGCGATGTCGTAGTGCGCAGAACAGTCACCGGGTAGAGCCGGGTTACTTGAGTTGATGACCTCTGCCTCTGTGCAGCGTATTGCACTTCGCTAAATTGCAATCTATTACCACAATCACCAAAGTAAGGTATCGCAGTTGTAACATATTTGGTATTATAGCAAATTAGATACTAAAGTTAGTGAAATTGGTTTTGTTATTTAAACAAATAAATATATCGCTCGCACCATAGTTATTTTTTAAAAAAGGTTTATCATTTTTTAATTATACCGATTACTTTATCATAAATTTTTGGACTCACGCAATAATAAAATATACTAATAAATCTATCAACGGAAAATATGTGAATAATTTTACATGCATTAGACGGAGTTATTATTTTAAATGAATTTAATAAAAATGTGACTTAATAACTATTTCATTAGTAAGCAGATACTCAAACATTTATTAAGATCCGTAGAGCGTAAAATCATGTTTGTAAAGTGAGTTGGTAACACGTAGTACAATAATTCTATTGTCGATTTATTGTTCACTGACGGCGATAATGATTGTCATTGATTTTCCTAATTATTTATTAATTTATAAACCTAGGCTATGCGAATTTGCTAATTTACCTTTAGCATTATTAATTAAACTTGCAAATAAGGTTTAGTTAATAGTTTTCAACACGTACGTGTGTATAATTGTACTAAAAATAGATTAATAATAATTTAATTTAATAAGGATGGATGATATTCGCAAATGACAAAAAAGAAACCGCATATAATGAAAGCTATGTTCATATAACACCTATTTATGTAGCTTTGATGATAAACATGCTATCCTTGGTTGCTAGTTGCTGATTATATTTTGCAATGATCAATTTTGGTAGGTAATTGTTTATTTCAAAACAAGAATGATTACAATTATTTGACCATTAGGTATAGTCCTAACGAGAGTTTGGTGAGTATGCCCCAATGGAAATAAATAAATAAATATAGAAGACGTTGCATGCTGTGGCAGCCTTTATTTTAAGACACACTTAAGTAGTTCTTAGTAGGTACTTTTAGTTATAAAACAATTCATTTTATGCGCGTTTGACTTGCTGGTTGTCCAAACAAATAAAATAAAAGATAATGCTTCAACGTTCACATAGGATTGATCTACATATTATTTGGCCTGTAAAAGGTACCTAAATACAAACGTCATATAGTTGTGTCCCTTATAATAAAACTACAGATTGCATATTCACATCACGTACCCTAAGCCATAACCTATAGGCCGTAGATTGTTATTATCAGTTTAATGTACCGAAAATAATTACTCATCATAACCCCGCAAGAAAGTAAGACTTTCTTGTTACGCAACATGCGATTTTTAAATGCTTTCGTGGTGCGAATCTTAAATAACTAGATTTATAGGCACGTACTCAAATGAGTGATTGGATTACGAAATCAAATACTTCAGATAGTGCTTTGCTGTAAAGTCCCTTTTTTTGGCCAGACCTTGACTCAAACATTCATCTCAAACTCAATATACTTAATGCTCGAAAAATAAACGTTATTACGAGTAAAACAGAGTTAGGACTGATGAGAATTCATTAATTAAAGAGAATTCATTCACTTGAAGGAAATGCAATCATCATGAAAGGCACTTCTTACTCTTCTTCCTAGTCGAAACTCTAAGGTCTTAGTAGGAATGAGGTAACAACGACCGGACCAGTGTTATGAAGTGTATGTAAAGAAAGACTACAAAGAAAAGGCTGCACTTCCCTTGCGCACACAGAGCTCGCTCGGGGCGAACTTTCACAGATGCTGTCATAAATACATATTCACTACACGATGTCGAACGGGTCGTGTCGCGCACTGTGCACACCACTAAACAAATGTTTAAATACATCAGATCCGTGAGCAAGTATAGAAATTTGCATCAGGGCGTGGCTCACTCGTGGAGCTTATATAACAGGTGGTAACGAGATTTTTTGTTCGAATCTCACCATGTGCCACTTTACATGGCCCACTAATGTTAGCTACAGGCCGTTAGTACCATACCATAGTATTTTATAGTCAGAGAGTTATAAATTGCCGGAATCGTTAGCTACCGGCAGGAAAGTAAGTAATAAGTATGGTTTAATCTTGCACAAGTAGGTATAAACTATTTCTATTTTTATCAAGTAGGTAAGTATAGATTCAATTTTATTCATGCATAGGTACCTACTATTATTACCACTGGTTCTTATTATATTTGAAGTCATCAAGTTACTCGCTCAGGAACTCGTTGTGACAGACAGGATAAAAAGCTTTTTTAAACAATGAAATAGCCTCTCTGAGCCACAGAGCTATCCAAAGAAGAGCTAATTAGAAGTGTAACTTGAATGAACAAAGCAACAGTAAGTATCTTAAGATAGTCCTAAATGGGAAGTTTTTAAATAACACTAATTATATCAGTAGGTAAACTATTATGTGTCAGTGGTACTGAATTACTCTGCTCTACATAAAGGAAATATACAATATGATGTTGATTTCAATCCTCGCCATATTTATTTAGGTGATCTATTAAATAAACGTATTATCAACCAAAAAAAAAATACAAAAGAAAGTGGAATATGTACAGTCACGGAATGAAAAGGTTCGTCAGTTTTCAAATTGATTCCTTCAACGAATCGCGAGCACATATTACCTTTTGAAACTATGTTACAGAATAATCTCGAGTTAGAGAAAATAATCTTTAACTGTTCGTCAGTAAAGTTCAAAATCAGTCAGATCAATGTTGTTTGACGATCTATCTTGTGCAGAAGATTATTATGATTCATAAACTAAAACCTTCTTGTTGGTTCAACCTGCCATTATTATTTCTATTAAATAAAAAAAACTATTGTCAATTGGTCAATGTCATCATTGCATTGCACTGATGGGATAGAAAAATAAACAAGCAAAACCTTATTCGTTAGCAAACGTCATAGTTATTGAAATGTTAGCAGCACTGTTTCTTGCACTGTTATGTTGGCAGGTTTGACTCTTACAGTAAGTACCTAGTGCAAGCGAAAACCGACACTAAGGTGACGAACCTTTTCATTCCGCGACTGTACTTACTGCAATGGCTCGCAGTACTAACTGCAATACGTTGACACTGCGGCACCATAGAGCTATGCGGATCGCTCGCGCTCGCTTATCATGTCGGATAGCCTATATACAGAGGCGGCGTAAGGCGTGGGCGACGTGGGCCACCGCCTACGGCCTCGCGGTACAAGGGGCCTCGTCGCGATTCAAAAAAAATTTTTTTAATATTAATCTAATTTGTATTTTTATGAATAAAAACTTGTCAGTGTTCATTGTTTTTTTATTATTACTTTTTTTATAATTCAGTTCGCCACAGAACAAGGCCTCGCGAAATCTGTCTTGCCCACATCAAAAGACAATGCCGGAAATTGGCGTCTTTTTTTTTTCGCGCGGCCTTCGACCAAACCTAGTTTTTTGATTACAAAATAGTGTAATAAACCAAACTTACTATGACATGTATACCTCTAAACTCAGTCTGAACTGAGTTACGAGCATCAGAAGTTTGATGATTTTCATACTAGATTTGCTGTTTGCGCGCAAGTTTTGTAAGAAATTGCAACAAAATAATAACATTGTATGTGTAAACAAACAATACCATCCATTATAGGCTCCAGACATCAGTATGCAGCAGATTCAGCGCAATAAAAAAATAGCGCAATATTTTGTTACAATTTCTTACAAAACTTGCGCGCAAAAAGCAAATGTAGTATGAAAATCATTAAACTTCTAATGCTCGTAACTCAGTTCAGACTGAGTTTAGAGGTATACATGCCATAGTAAGTTTGGTTTATTACACTATTTTGTAATCAAAAAACAAAGTTTGGTCGATGGCCGCGCGAAAAAAAAAAGACGCCACCTTCCATACAAAATCTGGCATTGCCATTTAGGTCTTGCCCCGCCACTGCCTATATACTGAAGGAAGCCACGTTAGCAGGTAGTGTAAATATGTATTTTTTTTTATTAACTAAAGTTAAAGTTCGTTTTAAATTTTTTCGCAGTCATTTTTTACTGATTCGTAATCAGAATAAGCTACTCCCTAAATATGGCGAGGATTTAAATCAACACCCTGTGTAAAGCATGAGCATCTGGGACTGAAGCATATCATGTGCATTTGCAACAGGAGTGAGATTTCAAGTCTTTAAAATATTTAATTTATTTTTTTATTTAACGATTAAAGATTAACGATCAAACTGCAAATAGTGAATGTTGAAGACCTTGTGCACTAAGCGCATCCAATACAATCTAAGCATGAATCTCAAGAGTCTAAGTAATGTCACTTATTTATTTACAGAAAAAAGCAGCTTGTTACTTACCTACGAGTAGATACGAGTAAGGTAAAATAAACTTACCAATGTTAGATAACCACTGCTGTCATTAAACTTAAAGTATACTAAGATATTTATGAGAGAAAGAGAGTGCTAATTCTGTGGTAAGTACATTATGTGACCTTGGCTTGCCACATTTCTGGGACACCCTGTATATCATGTTACGACTATCCGCAAATAATTATAATCACTCAACTGTAGATTTAGGATTGATTACGATTTTTATTCATTTAAAACCAACTTAAAATACCAAGTACATTACAAGTACCTACATTACAATAAGTACACCTAAATTACAAGTACTTTAATTATTGGCATCATTTTTGCGTTAGATATTACATAGTAAGTGACTGAGTTTCCTGCGCTGCTTCTTCTCAGCACTGGCTCATTTATTGTCCTGAAGCAGTAACGTGGTAAGGTTAATACTGGGACGTGTAAAAGTGCTGTTCAAAAGCCAACTTGCAAAAATACTTAAATGAGTTTTTTTATGTTTCGTCATTTTTTGTAAATATTTTATTATAGGTACCTAATTATTGTATTCGATAACGGTAACGGAGCTCGTTAGGTTTTAAGCTTTTATCTCGCGCCATGTTATTGATTTTACGCAATACATAAATAAATAGTAGACTGTGTTCGTGTTAAACACATCGTCATTCGTCAAGTTTTACGGAATGCCTAGAATGTTATATTTTAAACATAATAGTTACCTAATTGTTTCCTACACTACTCACATTTCAAACTTCTTCGCAATCAATGCCATAATGTCTGTAGGGAATATTAATAACGCCAGAAAAAACATAAATTTCTGATACGTAAACATGGTGTAAAGCGTAAGTAATAAATTATTTTATCTGCAGGATAGGATATTATTATTATTAATATTGTTTTTTAATTATTTCCTCTCCTAAGAGGCAAATTTTAGGAGCACGGGCCGAAGCCAAATGCATCCTAGTTACTTTAGTTTAAGCAATGTTCAAAAACTTTCTGACTATCCTGCATGTATTCAAAATGGTCGCTTTCTGTATTAGCTTATTATTATTATTTTTATTTTACTCTTTGTTTACAAGGTGTGGTGGGAAAGTTCCCACAGCAAAAACTGAAACAATGGAGCTAGTTCGCTCCACTATACCAATTTCCATCGAAACGCATAAAAAGAAATTAATATGCCTGTAGGTAGGTACAATTTTTTGCCTGTAAAAATATGGAATCGTACTAAATCTCAATGGTACCTACCTACCTACTTCAAAAACTTGGCGACGAATACTGTAGAAAACGGCATTTGATATGGCAAACAAAAGGATTTTGGAAAATTATCTTATTTAGGTAATTAATTTAAGGGTAAAACTTGTTACAACTTACCTACTACGGTAAGTAGGTAACATAGGGGTTACCTACGCCATATCGAATGACAAATGATCGAAAATCAAAATATCGAATACGTTTCATCGAACGATCAAAATATCGAACGATCAAAATATCGAATGCTCAAAATATCGAACGTTCAGAATATCGAACGATCTAAATATCGAAAGTCGATATAGACGTTTTTATTAAATTTCATCACGCATCATTTCTTCAAGTTTATAAATTTTGAGAATAATGTCCGTGGGGACCTATTATAAGCCTAGCCTGTCCCAAAAAAGAAAGTTCAGAAATGATGCGTGATGAAATTTAATAAAAACGTCTATATCGACTTTCGATATTTTGATCGTTCGATATTCTGAACGTTCGATATTTTGAGCATTCGATATTTTGATCGTTCGATATTTTGATCGTTCGATGAAACGTATTCGATATTTTGATTTTCGATCATTTGTCATTCGATATGGCGTAGGTAACCCGTAACATGTAACATAGTAGGTATGTAATAGTTGATACTAAGAATCAACTTGCTATCATCTACTATGTTATTTTGGGTTCCCTACGTTTTATCGAAAGCCGTTTCATCAAATTCTCGAATGTACGAAACATCGAATGCCGTATCATCGAAAGGTTGTTATATTAGATTAATCGTGACATCATTTTCTAATTCTTCTCATTTTCTTCGCTTCTTCTTTTCGTCTCCTGTTTTCCTTCTGATTTTCTTCTTTGTCTCTTTATATTATTCTTCGTATTCAAAGCGTAGGAAAAGAGCTAGATTATTGTTAACTAGCTTTTGCCCGCGGCTTCACCCGCGTGAAATTTAGTGTCACAGATCGGCATTAATTATAGCCTTTAAGTTATTCTGGGTTATAAACAATAATACTGTAAAGTTTCATCAAAATCCGTTCAGTAGTTTTTGCGTGAAAGAGTAACAAACATCCAGACATCCTGACATCCAAATTTTCGCATTTATAATATTAATAGGAAGTAGGATAGTGATACTCGTAGTAAGACATTGAAGTAATATATTATTTTCTGAGATTAGGTAGGTACCTACTTAGGTACAAACCTGAGGTACAAACATGTAGAATAGATAAATGGATGACTTCTTGGCGGGAAAGTGAAGCGTCATGTTAGCAGTTTTATTTTATTTTCTAAAATTCGCGTTTAGCCGACTATTAAAATGTGTAATAATGGTTGAATAATAACCATTAGGTGTTCGTAAACGTGCAATGAGCTTAGGCAAAGAAACAAAACAGCGCAACATCAGTCAGCAAGAAAGAAATACACAAAAGAGGCGGTCTTGACGCTATGAAGCGATCTCTTCTAGACAACCTATTAGAGGATTTATTTTGTCTGTATAGCCACAAAATATAACAGAAGACAAACTCCATACTAAACGCGCTTGAGCCACGCACACATAGACACCGCTCTAGCAAGACTGTCTTGGACGAATGCGAGCGCGACGTGGCGCGACCGACGTTCGCCACACGTTCGCTGTGGTTCGCTTGAGTCACGCGCCGGTCAACCGCCTGTGATATTATTTTGTTTGGCGAAATTGACGAAAATGAGTGAATAGAAAAAGTCGTATTATAATTGTTCGGTATTTGGTTGCTTAAACTCATAATTAAATACCGAATTTTCATTTTTTAAATTACCAGTTGATTCGGGGAGGTAAGTAAGTTATGTATTTGAATTTCAATTGAAATTGAAAGCCAACTTAATTATTAGGAAAATCGAATTGTTTTAGAGAGGTTTTAGGAATTATTGGATAACTAGCTTTTGCCCGCGGCTTCACCCGCGTGAAATTTAGTTTGTCACAGATCGTCATAAATTATAGCCTATATGTTATTCAGGGTTATAAACAATAATACTGTAAAGTTACATCAAAATCCGTTCAGTAGTTTTTGCGTGAAAGAGCAACAAACATCCAGACATCCAAACTTTTGCATTTATAATAAGTATTAGTTGGATAATTGTGTCAACCACTCAACTAAATACTACTTCCTTGTCGTGTATTTGTTTGCAAACTATTACAATAATAACGTACTAAATATAAATAAGTATACGTGGATATCTGTTATTGTCTTTCTTGCACAGTATTAAGAGTAACATTTTTCTATCATAACGAAATAAACGCAACACATGACAAGACAACCCTGGCGCGACGGCCGAGCGTGCGAGCGAGAGAGGTATGCAAAGCGAGGTACATACATGAGTTTACCTTCTGTTATATTTTGTGGTATAGCCTGACCAGGAACATAAAAACCCTCGCCATGTTGCGGAAAATTAATGGTACTAATTTCTTTTAATGGCAACAGTAACTGAAAACTTCATTGACATGTCACCTTGCATGTCAGTCTATTGTTGTCAAAATGTAAACAAACTTTATTTTAAATGTGCGCAATTGATTTTGTGAATTAAATTGCTAAAATCTTTTTATAGTCGTGAAAGAAAAGTTGTTCACAATGTGTTAAAGTATTTGTCGAAGAGAAATACTAAGGGTTCGGACAATATTTTCATTGAATAATATTTCCGACAAAGGTTGTCAAATTGACTGACATGTTTATCGTATAGTACAGTCAACTATGAAAATTAGCTGTGGTTTGTTTCAACTACCTATTTTAAAGTTTTTTGTCACTTTGTAAGTGTTGAATTTTATGGAATTGGGAAAGAAGTACCGAGTTTGAAGCGTTCATGAGCAGACATTGTAGTTGAATATTCAAGTTCAGAATTTGATTATTGATGAATAATAATAACATCCTACTTGCTTGATTGATGGTTTCATTTTATTTATTTAAACCAGTTTACCTATAATATAATATTTTTTTGTAAATTTATGAAAATATTAAATTAGCCCATAATCCTGAATCCTGATACATAAAGTTAGCCTATTAATTTAATACAGGTACGACTGTACCCAGTGTTGCACTATCAAATGCAATTGACGCGCCTCTATGCCAGGGTTTTTATGTTCCTGGTCAGGCTATAGTATCTTCATAGTTTATTTAATTCAATGTATGTATTAGCAACATTTCTGTTTGAGTTTAATATCAGTTTCGTTTATATATTTAGCCAGCCAGTCGCCAGTGTCACAAGTGTCAAGCAAAATACCTACACGTGTGAAAACTTGAAGTGATGTTGCACTTGTAGTGTAGTTAGCACTGTTTCGTTCGTTCGTTGCCTTTGCCCTGAGCCTTTGCCTAACTCATGACACAATAGTTGAAAAACTAATAAATGAACTACGAACTGTCTCACCCACCATCGTTCAGCTATAATATGTATAGGTTCTAACATGGCAAAAATCGGAACCAGCGATCCGGTATTGACGGTGGCGCCCTCCTGTTAATGTCATCAAAATTGCCTTGTAGGCATTTTTTGTAAAACTGTGAATGAATGTTGATTGTGTCGGGCAAAACACGCGCTGGAGTTAGCCTGTAACACGTTCAGAGCCCCGATTACGGTAATTTTTAACGTCAACAATCCAGTCACGCTTCTCGATTCTGCTATACAATTGGTCGTTCAACAGCGTACGTCAGCTGTTTTGACCAATCGTATCGCAGAATCAGAAACGCGTCTGGATTGTAGACGTTATAAAAGTTACCGTAATCGGGGCTCAGAGCCCCGATTACGGTAACTTTTAACGTTTCCAATCCAGATGCGTTTCATCGATTCTGCGATACGATTGGTCAAAACAGCTGACGTACGCTTTTGGACGACCAATCGTATCGCAGAATCGAGAAGCGTGTCTGGATTGGAGACGTTAAAAATTACCGTAATCGGGGCTCAGAAAAGTTGTGATAAGCTTGGAACAATCAAGTATCAAGTGACGTATGCTTACGGTTCCCTCTCCTCTCTGACTACTACTCCAAACTCCAATGAAATACTCAATGGCATTTTTTTTTGTATGGCCAGCCATGTCTGTTTCATTCTATTTTGTCTATGGTTCAAATTGTTTGCCTCACTCACTCATTCATTCTTTTGTAGTTCATTGGTCATTTCACTCACTCAATTACTTCCTCATTCCTTGATCCCTTCTTTCTTTTACATCTTGAGGGAAAAATGGCTGATAACAAATTATACGAAATATTGGGAGTCCCAAGAAGTGCAAGTGAATCTGAAATAAAAAGGGTAAGCAACGCGTCATAAAATAAAAAAGAATTTGTAATCCATCAATTACCGCATCAGTGTATTCAACATCATGGACACATGTCATTAATACATTGCATGGTGATTTTATCCATTGTGTAGGTGATCTCGAACTTTTACTAATATTGCGTCACTTTTTATGTTTATAGAGCTACCACAAGTTGGCAAAAGAATTTCATCCGGACAAAAATCCAGCTGCCGGTGACAAATTTAAGGAAATCAGTTACGCTTATGAAGTATTGTCCGACCCAAAGAAAAGAACAATTTACGACAAGCATGGGTTGAAAGGTTTACAAGAAGGTGGTGGCCAGGGAGGGTTCCAGCCGGATGACATATTTGGACAATTCTTTGGTGATATTTTCGGGATGGGTGGTGGCAGCAGAGGTCGAGGACCAGCTCGAGGCGAAGACACCATCCATCCACTAAAAGTGACACTAGAAGATATGTATGTCGGAAAAACAGCGAAACTGCAGCTCAGTAAAAATGTGATTTGCGGCCCTTGTAAAGGTATTGGTGGAAAACCTGGTGCTGTTGTGCCGTGTAAAGATTGCCACGGTCAAGGTATCAAAGTCTCGTATCAGCAGATTGCGCCACATATGACTCGCCAGTACCAAACTCGTTGTCCGACATGCCAAGGTCAAGGAGAAACCATTAATGAGAAGGACAAGTGCCCTAAATGCAAGGGCAAGAAAGTCTTAAATGAGACAAAAATATTGGAAGTGCATATTGAAAAGGGAATGCGTGAAAATCAGAAGATATTCTTCAGAGGTGAAGGAGATCAACAGCCTGACACCCAACCTGGAGATGTGATTATTGTGCTACAGCAAAAGGCTCATGATGTGTTTCAAAGAACTGGTGATGATCTCATCATGAAACGTGAGGTCAGTCTGACTGAGGCTCTATGTGGTTTCGAGTTTGTAGTTAAGCATTTAGATGGCAGGGACTTGCTTGTCAGACATTCCCCAGGAGAAATTATAAAGCCAGGGGATTTAAAAGGCATACAGGGTGAAGGAATGCCGCAATATAAAAATCCATTTGAGAAAGGAAACTTGTACATAAAATTTGATGTTGTGTTCCCTGAAAATAACTTTGCAACTGAAGAACAATTAAAACAAATTGAAACAATACTTCCACCACGCGCTGCCTTTGTTATGCCCACTGGAGAGGATGTAGAAGAAGTAAACCTTATGGAGTATACAGCTAGTGAAAGGGGACGTGGCCGAGAGGAAGCATATGCTAGTGATGACGAAGAGCACATGCACGCTGGCCCTGGGGTTCAATGCGCTCATCAGTAGTTCAATTAATCCAGCATGGATTTTTACTCAAACCTCACACTATGTAATTTTATCATAGGTAGTCTAATGATATATAAATTTAATAAAACACCGCAGATTTCATAATGTAATTATTGACACATGCAATATTTGTGACCAAATTGTCTGTGGTTAATTATTGTATCTAAAGGCCACAAACAAAATCATTTTTTATTATAACACTGTAGTAGCATATTATATTTAGATAACTTATTTTTTATGTTCAGCATGTGATTAAAAATGCTAGTGAGAGTTTTTCTTTTCATATAATTCATTCCAGGGACTTATTGTGTTTTAATGGCTGAGGCAAATAATCATCAATATTTGAAAATAGTACTTGTTTTATTTTAATTACTTATCACAGTTGCAACTACCAATACCAAGGTTTGTTTTGTGCACCTCAACAAGCCATTGGAAAAGTATCCCTTCAGTTCCAAATTTATCATCATAATGCTATGGTCTTAGCTCTATAAAGTCGTTTAGTTATTATTTTGAACTAGCTTTTGCCCGCGGCTTCACCCGCGTGAAATTTAGTTTGTCACATATTCGTCATAAATTATAGCCTGTGTTATTCTGGGTTATAAACAATAATACTGTAAAGTTTCATCCAAATCCGTTCAGTAGTTTTTGCGTGAAAGAGTAACAAGCATCCAGACATCCAAACTTTCGCATTTAGTATATTTAGGATAGTATGTGACAAAAGGAGGATACCACTTCCAATTAGACTAATTTTTCGGATTTTCATTCGACTCATCGACTGCAATATAACGGAAGTGCTCATCCTCATCTGATTTGTGAATTACATTGACTAATTTAGATTTTGCAGTCATTATTAATCATACTATTCTGTGGTATAATTCAGTACTCAGTAGAGATTATTTTTATCATTGAATGCTAGAAGAATCTTGAAAAGGTTGAGGTTGTAGAAAAACTATTTTTGAAATTCAATAATTTATTTATTTGTGTAATAAAACATTTTTCGAACTTACTTAGAAACCCTTTACATACTTACTCACTTTTTTTAACAGACTCAATAGATTCGCAGAATTTATTGAAATGTTTTTTGCTTCTGCAAAGTAAATTAATATTTATTTCTTGCACTCCTAATTCTCGTAATGTGTCAATTCTTTTCTTAATCGTTTTCTGCGACGCTGCTAATATTCTAGGTTTACTGGCGACATCTTCAACTGTAAAACCTTCACTGATGAGGAAATCTAAAAAGTGCTTGACCTGTAACAATAAAGAATGGTTGGTCACATTCCTGTATGGAGCAGATATTATACGATCGAGAACAACCCATAATAACAGGGAATAGAGTCCCACCTTATTTAGGCCCAGTTTCCACCAAAGCGGAGACGAGAGGTGGCAGGTTATTTCTACCAAAGGAGATGATGCGAGAGCTGCTGTACGTAGCTGTCAGTCTATTGCTGTCTACGAATCGTATGATGCCTCCGGGTGTGGTGACTTCAGGTGCGGGGGAAGGTAGCGGAGAAAGAGCCGCGCGAGGCTGCCCGCAGTGCCCGCCTAACAAATCTCCGCGCGCCGTGGTCGCTGTCAAATTCTACTTCTTCTTCTTCTATGGCTATTGGGTTTCCACGTTTGCCAATGTCACGTGAGAATAGACATTACATGGTATGGTACCTTGGGATTGAGTGCTAATTAGGTATGGTCTAGCGCCAGCGCAATGAGTTCGACACATCTCACATCTATTCTCTCCTTAGATTAATAAAACTAAGATATTATTAATATTATTAATCTAAGATTCTCTCTGCTTCATCCATTTCGCTGAGCGGAAAGATGTGGAAATAACACAGCGAAAATACTATCTAAGAATTTATTACAATGGTAACTTTTTTTCTCTGTGCTGTGTTTTCCTGTCAAACAAAGATTTTCTATTTCTATTCTATAAATCTGATGGGTTAATTATACGTCTCTTCGCGTCTCCGCTCCTCTCCGACTTGGTGGAAACCGGGCATTATGGTCCAAACGTACGACCGTATGGACACAACTTGCCCGGTGAAATTCGGGGTAACCACCTGGATGCAGACAGCGCAGGACTGGTTGTTATGGAAATCCTTGGGGAGGCCTTTGTCCAGCAGTGGACGTCGTTTGGCTATGAAAGTCCAAACATAATGGTAAATAAATAAATTATTGATTGATGCAAGAGCTCAAAAGTAGATTCAAATCCGGCCTTAGATTTTGTAATGTGATTGGTCTAAAGTAAGTTTGAAATTGAACCAATCAATGTTGACAATGTAGAGTAGAAAATGGCATCACTTACTTTGGTTACCCTTATAGTCTTTAGGGCAGGAGTTTTTATACACATTTCATTTACAGCTTCTAATGTTGTGTTCAGTCGATTTGCAAGGTATATTTGAGTAGACTTAGTTTCTCCAAGGATATCCTTAGTTTCTTGCATTATTTCAACATACCTATAAAAATAGAAAAATGATGGACTTTTAACTGCATGTTGAGTATTTAAATAATTTTCAATTAAAACAGCTCTCAATATTTTAATTTAAGATAAAATAGATAAATGCAAGCATAAATAAATAATCATGTTTAGAAAAAAAATATTTTACCTCCTTAAGGCTTATAAATTTATAATTTTTCAGTACACATTAAGTATGTACAAAATGTATCAATTACCTGTTCAAAATATCTTCAGAACATCTCACCATCCATGGGTAAATGTTTTCCACACCCATATTTTTAACTTTTTGAAGTCTTTCTCGAATTGTGTTGGCATTATATTTGAGGACCCATAAATCTCTCAACAGCCTTTCACTACTGACACCCATTTCTGCAAAAAGTCCTTTTATTATTATACATAATATAATTGACATGATAATTAACATATTTTTTCTTTAACATCCATGTTAAAGTTCTCCAGAACCAACCAAAGGGACACAATTTTAATAAGAATGCTTTATGTAAGTATCTTACCAAGAAGTACATTAAGAGACTTTTGAAGCCAATCAAAAGACAAACTATAAATAAATGTTCTTTGGGCAACATGCTTGCTGAGTACAGAAGGGGGGCACTGTAAAAAAAAATATTTCAATGATTTTGATGAATTTTATCAAAAATGATTTGAACGATCAGAATGTAGATCTCTAAAGAGACGATTTGATCTGAGTGTATTAAAAAACTTTGACAACACAAGATAGTACTTTTTGCATAATTTTGGTTATTTTTACAGATTAGTATGTGTAAGGGTCCCCTACATAGGTTCGAAAGCCGTTGGAGCGACGAACAAGATGACTCTCGAACGACGCAGTTTCGTTGACGTTTTTAAGATCCTAATAGCATGGAAATTGCTAAATTATTTTTACATTTAATATTTTTTATACATTTCAAATACGAAATATTGAATATTGTTTAATACATAATATGACAATTAAATCAAAGTCACAAGCAAGTTGAAGGCAGTGAAAACGTTTTTCGAAACAGCATCGTTCACAACAAGCCATTAGACAGAATAATAATAATCGTTCACAACTACGTCATTAGAGTCCATAAGCTTTTCGAATCTATAAGGCGGTGGAAAAAAAAATTGCAACAGCGTTCATCGCTACAATGGCTTTTGAACCTACATAGGGGATACCTTTGTGTGATCGTGCGTAAGAGTAACCTAGGTGTCCCTCATATACCTACATTTAAGAAAATTACAAACATAATATATAATTAATTTTAAGAATACAACAGTTATTTATTAAAATAGATTTACCTTCAACTTATTAGAAATATAATACAGCCTATTCTTACAATGACCTTCCTTTTCATCATTCTTACAAACTTTGTAAACATGTACCAAAGTTTTGATTGGTAATTTATAAAATGGTTGTGCATCTTCCATACATCGGAAACTTAACTTTGATATAATCTGCTCTTTATAAGAAAGAATATCTGTAAGATAAGTCGAATTATTTAATTTAAATTATGTAATGAATTGTCATTATATGCACTTTATACAGCATGAAAGCAACCCAATCCAATACATACTTTGTTCAATATTTTCTTCATTTTCCAGGGTACTAAAGTTATTTTTGATTGTAGATGTAGAGAGACTATTTACTGGATTAAATAAACAGTATAGTTTGTGAGTTATAATTTTGTTTACTATTAGCTTGTCTCTTTTCGTAAAATGTACAAGAACTGGCTTTAGTAAATATGTTACCATAGGAGCTCTACATAAATTCATTTTAAAGCTCCCTGTTTTTTGTAAAACACCTTTTAAATTTATTCCATTAGCTGAAGATCTTCGTGCTATTAATTAATTGTATTTTAAAAATAAAAGTTGTTTGCATGCTCTTTTCTCATTTTCTGTCATTTTGACATCTATGATTTGTCAATGCCACAGTGAGTGACGTCAGTGACGTGCGTGATTGACAGCGACTTTTTTTGGTTCAGTTCTTTCTTATTGCAGGAAAAGGCATTATGCCATACAGCCAATTTTTGCATTATTTACGCAGCTGTACACTTGCCAAGGGCCAATGAGACAGGCCGTGAGGCAGAGAGCCAATACTCTCTCTCATCTGTGAGGCAAAGTGCGAGTGTACAGAGGAGCTCTCGCTACCTATTGGGGTGCGTTTCTTGTGTAACATTCGGACGAGTCTGGGCGAGAGCACAGAACACATATACAGAGAGCTCTTCTTCTTCTTCTTCTTTTTTGTTCTTGGCAATACTCGTCGAGGCCGACTTGATTTGTGCCATTTTCATGTGAGTGTGGGACGAGTTAAGAAGAGGGACCAATACAGAGAGCTCTCTGATACGATTTCACCGTTGACAAGAAAGTACAGCATGGTACAGCCAAAGAATTAATAATTCCTCTGGGTATAGCCGCCTAACCGGAATTATGGCGCAAGTACACTATGCGGGAAATTTGCCGAGACGTGAGTGTGAACACCATCTCGCTCGGTTACTTTCTCCTTCCCCCACTTATGCATCGCCCATACTTTTCCACATAGTTTAAACTTGCGCCATTAATATTTTAAGTCACCTTTTTCGTCATGATCTTGTATACAAGACCGTGGTGCTGAATTAGAATAAAAAATATTTCGCGACTTCGGCGGCCAAAATCACACAGTATCTTCAAATTTAGGCGACTTGATTCTAAATCCAACCAATCTGTGAGTCTAATAACTACCCAGAAAAGTTTTAAAAGAGTTTTTGTAACTTAAATATTTTAATAAAATTACGTCTTCATTTTTTATGCCTTTTTTTGGAGGACTTCTTAGATGTACGTCTGCTGCGAGAGCTATCCTTATAACTTTTTCTATAATCCTCTGTATGGTTCCGATGAATATGCTCTGCTCTCTTGTTTGGAATTGTCCTTTCTGGAGATTCAGACCATCTCCAACTTCGGCTTGGTGTAGCTCTGTAAATAAAAGGAACCAATAAATATGAATGCAATGTAAGTGAATTAACAAAAATCTATGTGACATTCTTTTGTTGCAAGGTGCTGATTTTAAAGTGTTGCCACTTGCTAGTGGCGCCAATATTAAGCACAAATTAAGAAGGTAGTAAGTACGTACTTACATACAAATTACAATTTATAAGGCGATACTATCCTCCAGATAACTTTTGCGCCAATCAACCCTACTCGACTATCGCTAGTTTCATTATAGCATTCCTATAGATTTGTGTGTATATTATGATTTCTATTTAATTAATATGTATTTTATTACCTGGCCATAAGTTCTTTGTTTCGGTCGCTTCTAAAATCTTCAAACTTATCGCCTGGATTACTAAATACGTGCAAAAAATTACACGCGAGTCCTTTAGGGCATCGATTTGTGGAAGCGAGACCTGTAAATAAAGTTTTTTTAATATACTTATTTTATTTTAACTAGCTCTTAAAAATGTCATAAATTTGTGATTAAACAAAATATGTTTAATCCATTGCTAAATAAGGGACTATTTCAGCACCCTTCAATATGTATGAGGTACTTTACATTAATTTCTTGTACTTAGATAAAAGCATTTTTTTTAATGATCTACCAATTATTTTATGTTTCTTAATATAAATATCACGCATCTTTTATTTACCACGATGTTACGTTTGAGAACGTAAAAAAATATAATTTACTCATGCAGATTAAGTGTATCGCCTTGTACAAAACAACACAAGAAAGCTTTTAATTGAAGCTTACTTGCTGTATAATTTATAGGGTTAATGAATCATAAATTGCTTTTATTATTTTATTACTTGTATCCAGTTCATTTCACATAACTATTTTATTAGTCTAAGAAATTGTGTTTAGTCATTAACATGTATCCAGTTGAAAACATACCACAGATCGCACTACTCCACGAGTCTAACCGACAAAACTGCAGAGTGAGCTGTCGCCCGCCATACCACCGGGAATGCAGAGCTCGATATGCTGCAACCGCACATTGCAGTTCAGCATATTCTATGTATGTGTTTCCCCTAAGGTGTTTTTCGTAATTGTTACAAACCTTGAAAAAAAAATTAATTTCCAAATAGGTACACATAATGCGATTGCATATTAGTAATTTTCAACTTATGAAAATATAATGAGGGCTATCGTTTTTATACTTAACAGTTGGCACCCCTGGCGATTGACAGGACCTTACTCTACAGTGGCGCCATCTTGATGAGTGCAAATACGATAGTCCTCCTACCACTTAAGCGCTCACAAGTTGGCGCCACTGTCTTCGCTACTAGCAAGTGACAGGACCTTACTCTACAGTGGCGCTAACTGGTGAGCGCTAAAACGATAGCCCTCATTGACATTAATCTGCCAATATACATAGTGAAATTCCAAACTGAATCAGAATTTCACTATACTGGCAGAATATCAGTTCAACTGATATTTTTGTGTAAATAAATACTGTACATACTTACTTTAAACCTAATAATTTTTCCAAATTTTTCAAATTCTGGTGTTACATCATTAAAAAATTCTACAAATTCTCTGTAAGTTTCACTATCTTCATACTCCAACATAACATCTGTATCATATTCACTGGGTTTGACATTGCTTAAACCGAAATGGGCAAAAAAGTTTGGTGCTAAAAGAATCTGTAAAGAAAATATTAAAAAATTACTAAGTTAATACCAAGTATACAAGACATAATTAAAAATCTTAATGTTACTATGTCTATTACATACCTTACTAATGCCTGGATATTCATGATTTCTAGAACAGTTATCACCAAAACGACAGCAAGCTGTTTTTTTAAAAAAAGGACAAGGTTCTGCTAGAGGTTTTGTGTGTCTGGACTGCAAAAGTTCTGCAGGAGGGTCCACAGAACTGCCAGCCAAGAAACATTCTAAATTTGTAATGAATGCCAAGTGTCTTTCTTTCTTTTCTTCTTCAATTTTTTTCAATTGATCTTCCTCTTCTTTTATGCGCTTTCTTTCCAATTCATACTCCTAAAACAATAATGGAATTTGGTGTATATGTTACGGTAAATATGATAAATTGAAAATTATTAATAATCGCCGGTTATTATGAATAATTACCGACAGTCGAGGTAAAAGTAATAAATGAATTACATTTATCAGTATAACAGTGATTATTTAATAATCTAACCTTAGTAGTAACAAATATCATAAAAGAGAACAACAGCTCATGTAGGTATAGTGCTCGTGTACAGCCACACATTTTGAACGTTTTGATATCATAATTATATTAATATAATTTGGCATAATGAGTTTAGAATGTTTTTTGGATAGGTAATATTTTTTTCCATGATGCCCATTACATAATGTTTTGATTTATAGTGTAAAATAGGTTAAGGTTCGGCGCCTAATTAGCATATTTAGTTTCATACATACACTAGTGGCCGCCCGCGGCTTCGTACGTGTGGATCTCATTTTACCCCCTTTATGTCAGTCAGTCAGTTTCTCCTTTTATATATTTCGATAAATGATTTCATAATAATCACATTTACCAAATCATGAGGTAATTATTCATAATAACCGATTATTCATAATTTTCACATTTACCATAACATAAATACATAGATTTATTGACACTCTTGGGTCTTATACATAGGTTCTGACACTTATTTGTCTAAAAAATATTATATTTATAACATTACAATGCATGGGCATTGTGACAAAAATTAACATAACATGAGTTGCCAGTAAACAGTCTATTTAACATAAAAAATTTAATGTTTTATTCAGATTTGTAGTAGATAAAGAACAGGCTAAATTTTTACCAGCTGTCGCTGAGCTTCTTTTTGTAAGCGTAGCTGTTTTAATTGTTGCTTTTTTAATTGCACAATATTCCAATGATTTATTGCAACTAACTCAGCTTCAACCCATTTACGATTTTCTTCAATATTAGACTTCTCAATTTGCTCATATTCATATGCTTCTAATCTTCGTTGTACTTCTAGCCAAAGTTCAGTATCTTTTTGGTTATTAACTAAATTAGAATCTGAAAGAAAAAAAAAAAGCTTTGATTGATATTTATTTATTCAACTTTGAGAATGTTAACTATTGAACATTGTTGTTATGAATTATATTTCAATTTTATTAGAATAACATAAGTGCATCATAGACTGTGTATTATGTACTTAAATAGTTCATTTAGTTTTATTACTATCTTAGATTAATGAAAGCCAAAACATAGACATGAATATCAGATCTATTATAGCCTACTTAGGTATTTAAAGAGAAAAATTTACATAATTTTTATTAATGAATAATGTAATAATAATAAAAAAATTGTTTTGGTTTGTTTTAATACAAGGATTTTGGAAACAAAAGTAATAATAGTTCGTGTACTTGAAGACTTGCCTCTTTGCACAGCTTTTTGTACTCTAATTTTTTTCCGTCTTTCCTTTTTAACTATCTTTCTCCACTCCTTATGCCTGTTTTTTAAAAACATGTTTTATTAAAACAAACACCACATAGAAGTTAATTTTAAAATTGTATGTAATGAACACTTACTTCCCCATTAGACCGGCTAGTCTTTTTATGAACTCAGTTTCAAACTTTTTTCCTTTTCAGACTAGAAGGATAAAAATACTAATTCGTTGCTGATTATTCCCGTGTCCTCCTATTTTTGATAAAATAATATTGTAAACTTGCGAGAAATAAACAAAACTTTGGCTAAACACAAAACAACAACCAACAGCATCTGCTCGTGACAATTTGACACTGACAGTTTGACTGCCTTTTTTTTCTTTTTTTTTTCCATAGAAGTTTTACGGCTTTGGATAAATATCCATACGGCCAATTCTTTCTTGTATTGCACTGTTTGATAAAATATCTGTGTTTGGTTCTATGTTCTTCTGTGCTCTGTGCGTCAGTGCGTCTCACAGTCTTTTATTTTGCCTTAGAAGCGGACATCCCTGCCCCCCTAGACAAAACGCACTTTTTGATCGAATCGAAAATCGAATCCGTCAAATTCCATACAAAAAAGGGACTTTTCGACCACTTTTCGACTGGTTTGCGATTATAATGGCACTTTGTCTAGACCCACTGTTTTATTAGTTCAATCGTTAGATATTACTATTATGTATAAAATTGATGAAGGAACTAGTAGTTGTAAGTATTTGCTTAGTTTCGAAGAAATATTCGATTTTGTGATTTTATACAAAAAGCAGTTTTAGAAGCATATTTTCTAAAAAAATTACATTAAGTCAGAATTTTGTAAATAAAGGATAATGGGCACTTTTCTATGGAATCTGGGCGTAAAACCAACAGAAATGTAACTACTATTATTTGTTAGGATTTAATATCAAAAATATATTTTCATATAAATAACTCCCAAAAACTCCCGGGTTTGCTTGGAAATTGACATAATGTGTTGACAAAAATATTATTAATTAATATATTACATTTTAAATACATTAACTTATTTATCCATTATCATGTCCAACAGTCCAGCAGGGCTAAGATGCGCGCCGTGATAAACTGCTATCGCGGCGTTATATCGATTTTGACGTCACTATATCGTTTTATCTACCGGCGCTAACATGGCACCCCGAAAATTATCATGTCATCTGTCAAAATGTGATAGTGATAGATTTTTTTTTTTTGTGATAAACCTGGCAAGCCCTAACATGAAGCGCTAACTATATCATATTTTGACATCACGATAGGATAGGATGTGGTGTTTTTATCGTCCTCGATCCTTGCCCACGATAGCAAGACGATAGGAGATTAACTTTTTTGCAAGCTACTTTAACTCTATTTATTTATCATTTACAATGGTAAATGATATTTTACGATTAATTTGAGGCTAGAAAAATTCAAAGAAAGGAATCTAGCACCTTTGTGATACTTTTACTTCTAGGTGGAGATTGAGTTTTAGTTCAAGAGTTTATCAGAAGCAGCATTTTGTAATTATTGCAATGGATGTGAGGCGAATCTTGCGACAGTTTATAATCATTAACTGCAAAATCTAAGTGCTCCCACAGTCCCACCCACATTTAATTATTACATTAAATTACTTGACCGTCACTGGAAGCTTTATATTGAGATAGCATTTCCGTTTCCTGTCGAATTTCTATGAATTTCCGTAGTCAATATCCGGTCCAGTGGCGACACCTGGTGGATGGGCGCTCACTTTTTGTTATCTTTGGTTGAGCGCGCCATAATTTCCTCATTGGCGTTTTGATTCCCGTCGAAGTAACTTGTGCTTAAAACAACGATCAGTCCCCGCAGTCGTTGTGAAAATTATATCGAAAAAGTGATAAAAATTATAAAAGTGCACAAACAGCAACACTTACAAGTAAGTGAAAAATCTTTATTTCTACATTTTTAACGGTTTTTGCCGTTCGTGAAATTAATGAGGTTTGATCTATTTATACAGTACCTACATACTGTGAAATAAACGATCAACTTTTAATTACATGCTTCCGTAGTTTTGATAATTTTTATTTTTGTGGGTAGATGTAAACAGATGTGAAAAATTTTAAGCAAATATAGTAATACAAAATTATTTGTGTAGAGTAATGGATCATACTACTGTGCCGTCTACCGAGCCACAAGCTGTGGCTGGGCCAAGTGGCGAAGCTCGTAAGCGGGTTCGGAGCAGCCGCAACCGGAGCAGCTCGTCAAGCAGCGACAGCAGTGACAGCTCCTCCAGCTCGTCCTCTGTGGGCAGCAAACGCAAGCGGCATCGCCGGCACAAGAAAAGTAAGCGCACTCGGCATTCCAGCCGCACAATTGATAAATTAGTTCAGGAAATAAGTGAACTTCGTAAACATGTTTTTGATTCAAATGTCGATGCCCGCTGTCATAATGATCAGCACGACAATATATCAATTATTTCTGGAGTTAGTAATGAACTTTATGAACAAAATTATACTGAAAATCAGACTCCTATTCAGGATATTCCAAATTTAGATTTTACTTTTGAGATCGAAACCAAGTTAAAGGAGCCTTCAGTTCCAAAGACATCTGATGATTTTTTAAAAATGTTAAACGATGTTCAACGCTTTGGTAGTCCTAATTGGTCAGATGTAAGGTATGCTGACACTCAGAAATTATATAATCATAGCCCGGGCTTTGTAGACCTGGAGGCGAATGATGAGGTAAAATCATATGATAATTTACGATATCTTGCTAATGCTGACAAGTCCTATGCAGCAATCACATATTGCATTCTAAAACAAAAACAATCATTACAGGAGGGCATTCGTAACCTTCTTTTTTGGGCTAAAAATACTGAAGTTAATTGTAACAACTTGAGTGATAAAGTAGAAGAACTATTCCTTAAGGGCGAATTTCACAAAACTTCATCAGATCTTTTGCAATTGGTCTGTGGACACAGAGCTGAAAGTATCGAGATGCGTCGTGAAAGCATTACAAAACAAGTTCGCGATCCGTTTGTAAAAGCTTCATTAAATAGAATACCGCCATCACAAACCCACATATTTGATTGTGAGCCTTTCACGGCGTGTCTCGATAAAGCTGGTGGGGTCCGTAAAGTTTTTTGGCCACCTAAAGCTGAAGGGTCTGTACAATCAAGATCTTATCAAAATAACAGTAGCCGCCCCTCGCGGGGGCAAGGCACACGAAGTTCAACAGTTCCATCGCGTGGAACTCAATGCGTGTATCATGATATGCCTTCTCACGGCTTACCCTCAAACATGAACACTTGCAATAACCCACCCTCGCGGGGTGGCTATCAACATTTAAGTACCTGTAGAGGTCACACATCTAATGTACCATGTGAACACCACAATGTTACTAACAAAAATACGTTTCACAACCGAGGCTCGCGGCCCTATCGTGGAAATTATCGAGGAGGACGCTCGAATAATGCCACATCAAGAGGAAATCAAAAGAAATATAAACAATGACTTGAACCAATTCCGAGCAGGTCAGTTAGTCAAATACCAGTTACATTGGATAAAAATGGGAGCACCAAAAATAATTCTGAAATTAATTCAAGGGTATCGCATACCATTCCTTCAAAAGCCTCCGCTTGTTTATCCAAGTATGACGAAAAGTCCATTCGAAACACCTGTGTCAGTAGAAATGTCGGACATCATAAACAAAATGAAAACACAGTGCATTTTAAAAGTAGTGCATCGCACACCAAGTTTTGTTTCTCCTCTCTTCCTTGTACCGAAACCAGACGGATCTGCTCGGCCAATTTTCAATCTCAAAGCTCTAAATCAATATGTGATAACCGAACCATTCCGGTTGATAAACATGTACCGCATTCCAAATCTTCTTCAGCCAAGGGACTGGATGTGCAAAGTCGATTTATCTCAAGCTTACTTCCATCTGAAAATAGCCAACGCTCACAGGCGGTTCCTACGCATCATATACAACCAAGAATTGTTAGAAATGACGTGTCTCCCATTCGGCTTAAGCACAGCTCCCAAAACCTTTTCCATTTTGACCAATTGGATTGCCCAAGTACTAAGAGACCGCTGGAATATAAGAATTGTAGTTTATTTAGACGACTTCCTAATAGTACATCAAAATGCAAATACATTACGCACTCATGTAAAACTTGTGGTACAAACATTACAAAATCTGGGATGGCAAGTAAACTTCGAGAAATCTGTACTTTGTCCCCAACAGAATATAACTTATCTAGGAATTGTGTGGCAAACCTGGGACAATCTAAAATCCTTGCCAGAGACAAAGACCACCAACATAATCAAAAAATCGAATCAGATTCTCTCTCAAAGAGAGGTGTCTCTAAAAGAACTACAAAGCCTAATAGGATTACTAAATTTTGCAAGCTTTGTAATTCCAAGGGGTCGACTCCACTATCGTCAACTTCTAATGTTCATGAACTCATTACCAGATCTTCCATCGATCAAGTATCAACTACCAGAAAGTACCTTACACGAGTTAACCTGGTGGATTCAGAATTGTCACTCGTCAACACCGCTGCATTACCCTCCACCAACGACGTTTTTGGCCACAGATGCATCGAATCTAGCTTGGGGAGCACAGATAAACAATGTGGCCCTGTCAGGAAATTGGTCTCAAGAGGAACTAATACTCCATTCCAATCAAAAAGAGATGCTGGCCATATTATATGCACTTCAGAGTCAAATTCATTTACTAAGTTGCACGTCGATCCTCATTCAATGCGACAACAGAACAGCAGTAGCCCATCTACGGAGGGAAGGCGGGACGAAATCAGTGGCACTATTAGAAATAACGTACAAAATTTTGAATTTATTAGACAAACACCAAGTACACTTCGATATACATCATATCCCAGGCAAATACAACAGCCATGCAGACCATCTGTCACGTCACCGACAACCACCGGAGTGGCATCTTCTCCCAGGTTGCTTGGAAAGAGTGTTTTCCAAATGGAGGATTCCAATGATAGACCTGTTCGCGTCAGCCACGGCTCATGTAGTCCACAATTATGTGTCCCGAGACCTGAAAGACCCTCAAGCCCTGTTTCACGACGCCTTCAGCAATCTATGGCACTACCCTCTGGCTTGGGTATTTCCACCTCCATTCCTGATCCCCAAAGTCCTGATGCACTTGAATCAGTCGACAGGAATATTTCTAATGGTAGTTCCACGGTGGGAGAAGGTTTTCTGGCGCGCAGACCTGAAAACCAGAGCACTTGCACCACCACTAACCCTGAAACACCTGCAGAAATATCTAGTGGACACGACAACGGGTCTCCCACCACCACAAGTCGAGAACATCGTCCTCGAAGTTTGGAAATGTGGGGGTGGAGCGAGGCCACAAAAACATGGAACAACGACCAATTACTATTACTAAGAAATTCGTGGCGTAAATCTACTTTAAAAACCTACGAAGTGGCTTGGAAACGTTGGCTTAATTGGTCCAAAAACAAAAAGATTGACCCGAAAAATCCCACAGGTTCTCAGTTGGCGCAATTTTTGTCAGATTTATATTTGGTTTATAATTTATCTTATAATACTAT
Organism: Ostrinia nubilalis; assembly: GCF_963855985.1. NCBI lineage: Eukaryota > Metazoa > Arthropoda > Insecta > Lepidoptera > Crambidae > Ostrinia > Ostrinia nubilalis. The sequence goes on from NC_087090.1 coordinate 10,228,974, forward strand.
TCTTTTGCACAAATCTGTAGTTTCCACATTATGTGATGCTGAAAAGTCGAGTCATTTAAGCTCACATGTTCTTGTGAAACATATATTAATGTCTATTGCTCTTGTCAAACCAAAATGTGCTAAACCACCAATTTGGAATGTCGATGAATTAATCAATTTCTTAAAAATCTATAATTTGAATGAAAATAATACTTTCCAAATATCGCGTCATGCCGCAATATTACTACTGCTTTGCTCAGGTCGTCGCATACACGATTTGACTTTACTTCAAATTGATCCTAACCATTGCATCAGATCTGACGAAAGTATCACCTTCTGGCCTCTATTCGGATCGAAAACCGACTGTACTAATTATAGACAATCAGGTTGGAAACTTCTTTCTAATAAAAATAATCGTAGGCTTGATCCAGTATTTTGGTTAAATAAGACTATAACATTGTTACACGAAAGACGTGATACTGCCGAAACATTCAATCTTTTTGTTACACTGAGAGGTCAGGCTAAACCCGCTTCGCGCACAATAATAGCAGGCTGGGTAAAATCCCTGTTCAAAGAAGCCGAAATTACAGCTACACCAGGAAGTGTCCGGTCTGCTGTAGCTTCTAAAAGCTGGTTAGAGAATCACCCACTTGACGAAATTTTGACCCGTGGAAATTGGCGATCAGCTAATACCTTTAAACAGTTTTATAAACGTGAGGTAATTAAAAATATTAATACAAAAAATATTACTCGATTATTTGATCCTATCGATTAGAGTATTTAATATAAATGTACTTTTTATACATAATAATAAGGTAATAAAACAAATTAATGGAGTAAAAAGGTTTATTTATTTAAACACTATAATTGTATTGTATCAAAATATTATGACATTGATTAAAAAATGTTTTCTTTTTTAAAAAACGCTGTGTTATTATTTTACCCTAATCATAGTCACATTGGCGTAGGTACACAATTTATTTATTGTTGTAATAAATCAGTGGCGATCACCAGGCGATAACAAACAGGTCTCAATATAAAGCTTCCAGTGACGGTCAAGTAATTTAATAGCAGCGTTTTACCTGAAATAAAACGCATATTAAAATACTTACCTCACTGGAAGCTTTCACTTTAATTCCTGCCTGGTGAAATTGAGCCAATGAGGAAATTATGGCGCGCTCAACCAAAGATAACAAAAAGTGAGCGCCCATCCACCAGGTGTCGCCACTGGACCGGATATTGACTACGGAAATTCATAGAAATTCGACAGGAAACGGAAATGCTATCTCAATATAAAGCTTCCAGTGAGGTAAGTATTTTAATATGCGTTTTATTTCAGGTAAAACGCTGCTATTACCTACCTTGTAAAATAACCATTACTTACTTACCTACTTAGGTAGGCAGTCAACAGTACATCAGACAAATATTAAGTTGCAAATGACGTGAGCTACCCCAGTGTTTAGCTTGATTTAAGTACCTACTGTCATCTGTACATAATCTTGTAAAAAATATTGAAAATGGGGCGGAATGTGGTGACCGAGCTTCTTATGTCTACATTATTTTTAGCATTGGGTGGGATATGTAATCAATAAAAAATTGCTATAATAACAATGAGAATAAATGAATTTTACTAATTTTATAACTTGACGGTGATACCATATGGGGCCAACAAATGGTATATTTATCCATGTTCTACATTATAAGCGTAGGACCATACCTAGGTACCCACAGATATGGATTAGAGTAAAAAAAAAGTTATAGATACAGCAAGTTGCTCGTCAAAGGCTTTGACGCGTGTGACTCAAAGCGTGCCATTCCGATATGTCCAAATGGACATACATGGTCGAGTGATGTTCACGTTGTTAAATGTAATCCGATTACAACAATCGGTTACGATGATTTTACGAGGACAGTAGTACAAACACGGTAGAAAGAAGAAATTATTAACGGATTGAGAATTGTAATTAACAGCACAAGTAACAAATAATATAATTAGAATAAAGTAGCAGTATAAGAAGTATAAAGTAGAATTGTTTTTAAAACAGGAAATAAAAAATATCGGAAATAGTTATCAGAGAAATAATGACAAAATCACAAAATTTTAACACCAATCCTTCACTAACCAAATGTCACATTATCAATAAGGTTTTGAATTATTTTATTAATAGCAATATTTTTAATTTCTTTAAAAAACATTTGTTTGATCAACCGCCCACAGAAAATCATTTAAATTAAGTCGTTTAGAAATATCTTCAAAACTAGGTACCTGAGTAGCTTTCTGAAACTAAACGTATGGGCAAAACTACGCATTTTTACATTTTATTAAAAATAAAAAGCTTGAGTTAGTCCTTATTTTATGAAACTAGGTCAGGTACTAGGATATTTAAAAGTATAAAATTAAGTATGAATTACTAGTACTATTTAACATAATGGAATAACCATCACTACTTTGATATACGCACAATAAAAATATGATTTGCAAATTAATAAGAAAAATTATAATATAGAATTTATTTTAATCCACAGTTAGACTAGCTATAATTGCTATAAATAACAAAATATCAGTTTTATCGGAATTAATTAATTGTCGAATCGAGTCACACTATATATTTCGATGACTTTGCGAATGCAGTACGATGATACGATTATTTTTACATAGCGGCAATCACTAAAATTCGCTAAAATGACACTAATGACGTTTAAAAAGTGGCACGCTCGGCTTCATACAATTTTTGACACATGCTGCTGCATCTATCCATAACTGTGTAGGTACCATTTAGATGCATTTAGAGAAATGACATGAACGAACACAGTCATGTTTCAATGGGATTTCTGGGTCGATCAACTTTTTAACCGACATAAGCTTGTCCCGACGATATCGCATTCAAAAACGACTAAATTAAGATAATTTAAAATTTTTTTTTAAGTTCCATTCAATTAACAGTCCAGAAACCTTAATAATAAACATATGAAATCTAGATAATATTAAGAAATAAACATTAAAACTATGGTAACTCAGCATACGACTTCTTGCCTTCCATACAAATTACAGCTGTCCCCAGAGCGAGGTGGCTATATGTAATTTCTAATGTAAGAAAAATTTTCCTTTAAAAGTATTCAAGTCTGCTAATAAATTGCTTATAAATTAAACAAGGTTTAGTTTGTACTTTGTAAAATATAAAAATATGTTATGATTTTAAAGAAAAAAGTCCCTAAAACTGTGTCCCGAATTCATCCCATTTTGTAGTGTATGCAGAGTTACCGCGTAAAAAATAAACAAACATTATGCTACACGTCACAAATTTCTAATGAAGAACGGCGGTACAACCTTTGTTCTTGGCCGCGCGGCGGCGAGCCTTTGATTCCAGCCGCCGCGCGGCCAGGCCGCGGCAAGCTATCTAGGAGTGCGCGTGTGTTTATTCAGTGTCGGCGGAGTTACCGGATTATTTCGATGAACAGGTAAATGTTTTTATATTTCTTTATCAGATTTTCAAGGTCTCTAAGGCTGATTTCCCATGGGTCAACTCAAAACGTTTGCAATATTAGGAAATTTTAATTTACAAGCTATTACGTAAAAAATGTCTGCTGAGTTACCTGTATACTGCGTTACAAAAAGGTAACTCTAAAGACAATTTAGGTAACTCTTTAGACATTATACGATTTTCAAAGACAAATTGTCATGATAAAGGACAATGTTCGTTCTCCATACATTGTTCGCCTAAGAACCAACAATTTTGACATATTACTACCCGAAAGCGAAATAATACGATTCTGTGTGTAAGAACAATGATTCCTGATGGACACTTGCCATAAAATTAATGATTAAGAATATTAAATCACAGCGATTTTATAATATGTCGTTTATGACAACATGGCGTATAATATATTGTGTGAATGTATGAACACCGATTCGCAAAAAATGTTTTGTATTGTCGTCACGCCGAGTCGCAGCCAAATAGTATAAAATAATAGAACAAGTTTTAGAAATACAACTCGGCATTCCACTTTTATAATATGCCCACATATTGCACGTAAATAAACAACATGAATCGTAGGTTGTTTCCACCCTTGTCATCTGACACATGAAATAAACTCCTATTGTAGATATCGAAGCCGAATCGTATATAATAATAGAATGGGTTTTGGAGATCACTCGGGGTTCCACTTTTATAAAATACCTACTATTGCATAAAAATAACACGAATCATGAGTTTTCTTTTCACCATTTACATCTGACACGAGATAACAAACTCCTATCTCCATGACTACCGTCGTAGTCTATGCCAAAGACTACAATATTTTAAGCAAGAAGTTTCAAACCTTAGCGGCTACAGTAACCCCTGGGCCACATACATCATGATAACATTCGGTCGACACCGGAACGAAGTCTTGCTATTATGCAAAAAAGCATCGTATTCTAGTGCGGCTATATCACGTTCAACCGGGGTTTTAATTCGACTAAAGTCCTGACTAAAGACTGGAAGAAAATACGCCGCATTGTATGAGCACTTCGTGTTCGTTAAAGCGGCTTCAGATCTAGAGCCTACATAGTTTTCTTTCCAATAATATCCGCAAGTAGCGCTGCATGGTCTTTACAACAAAAACGGCAATAGTTATTAAGGTGCCAAAATTATATGATTACTTTGGCACGGTATTATACACGTTCGAAGATTTGTCATTTTCATTCATTTCATCATCATCATCATCATTTCAGCCACAGGACGTCCACTACTGAACATAGGCCTCCCCCAATGACTTCCACATCGCACGGTTGGTAGCGGCCTGCATCCAGCGCCTTCCCGCTACCTTTATCAGGTCGTCGGTCCACCTTGTGGTGGGTTGACATTGCAGAATATGACTTTTGATAGGTTCATCATAGAATTTGGCGGGGATATCCTCACGGAGGAAGTTCGAAAAAGGGCGAAACAAGATCTTATAATAATGCAAGGCCGAAGCTGTAACGGGCGTGCTCCTACGTGTAATCTGGCGAGTATGCAATAAATAGTAATGTCTGGTAAATAGTGGTAATACGTATCGTTCGTTCGTTCGTTTCAGTCGAAAAGACGTCCACTGCTGGACAAAGGCCTCCCCCAAGGATTTCCACGAAGACCGATCCTGCACCGCTCGCATACAGGCACCTCCCGCGACCTTCACCAGATCGTCGGTCCACCTAGTGGGAGGCCTGCCCACGCTACGTCTTTCGGCTCGTGGTCGCCACTCAAGAACTTTCCTGCCCCAGCGGCCATCAGCTCTACGAGCTATGTGCCCCGCCCCGTCTATGTCTATATGCGCTACGATTACAGGGTATCATTTTGCATAGTCGCAAGACTTCACTCCGCTGCTGTCAAATCAATGTCGCATAATGTTATCGCAATGTGTGTGGCCCTTGGCCAAATCACAGAAGCCTATGCGAAGAAAGAGCACTTGAATGACAATGAAAATCAGGGTTACCATTTTATAAGATCTCCTCACTATTGAGGGTAACAAAGTAACATTAATAATCTAGCCATTAATTACATTTATTACCTATACGAGAAAGTAAAGCAACATGCGGTTTTATTTTAATTTGTAAAATATTTGTAACAGTTTGTTCTAAGTTTAGTTTTACAACAGTATTGCTGTTTCAGCTGTCACTGTGAAGCTTTGGGAAAATAAATAAATAGAAAAAATATTAACATAAATATTTATTTAAGTTTTTATGTTCATTATCATAATATGCCAATTTAAGTTACACTGTGTGACAGTCTTTGACACTAAACAAACTCTTCAGCTTAATAATACCTACCTACAGGGCGTTTTTATAGTTACTCTTGCTGATGAAACAAGAAGGGTTGATTCTACTACTGAAATATAACTACTTTTCTTACAGGACCAATATCGAATTCTCAAAAAAATTCACATCCTCGTGATGGTGATAATTTCTATGGAGAGGTTTTTTTTTTATATTCGGTCTCTTGGGATAAGTTATTCCATTTGAGCAGTAGAATTAATCCTTTTTATTTGATCACATATAAAAATAACACAAGTGTTTAGGAAAACTTCTTCTTTGGTATGGTATCACTACGGAGTTATAATGGCGGCAACTCTGTATCACTGACTTGTAACTTTCAAACAGTATGAATAATAAGGGCACCACATTGGTTTTCTTTCTGAAAAAAGGCTTTCACTTTTAGTACTAACCCTTTAGCACTATTTCATTGAAATAAAAATACAATAAACGCACAGAAGACTGAAATTGAGTCAACTGACGTGACATTTATAATTTGTTGACATTATGACAGTTTGACAAGACTAGGGATTGAAAAAGTTTTAATTGAAAAAGTAAAATGAGGATTTATTAAAACGATTCACAAGGATATAATCGATTAAAAATATTTATAAAATGTACTGATACTTGCCTGTAGCGATTATCCAATCCTGGTTTCTACTGAAAAACTACCTCGTGGCAAGATTTTAATAAAATAATAAAATCTTTATCTTCTCTTTCACAATCTATAAAAGTTCATTTGGTCTATTATTATACATATGCTATGAATGAGGGTTTTCGCGATTGAAAAATCCGCGAGATGGCAATACGTAGACGCGAGGTCCAAATGCTGCATGATTGGTGGATTTTGACATATCTGTCAATGTCATGTCAAAAATAACCAATCATGCAGCATTTGGACCTCACGTCTACGTATTGCCATCTGGCGGATTTTTCAATGGCGAAAACCCTCATTGGCATAGATCATGAGAGACTGGCAACTATACTAGGTTGATATTTATGTTTTTCTCACTTCAACTGGCATTGGATTCAACATCGGATTCTGACACTTTTACAGTTATGATACCATGAATATCAGTTTATGGTCCTAATTATTTTTATTTTATTTACGACCTTCGACCAGTTGGACACTTTAGATAGCTTCTTGTAATAGTGTCAATATCTTTTTAGCTTTTAACGCAAATCTAGTCTTCAAAGCAGTTTAATCGATTTATTTTATTTTCAAAATCGATATTTTATTGTCTATGATGGCCGCAGGAACATCACTATACATGGACTCCCAGCAATAAAGTACGGTAATGCCTCGTACAGATTTTATCGGCAAAAATTATGGAACTTGATAGGTTTTAGACCATGCCACGCACCAAAACGTCCGGAAGTTGTAATAGTATTATAGAATAAACGTTAAAAGACTTATTAATTTAATTTTTCAATGCTTAAGTGTCCATTAGAATGAAAGGGTGCTTATTGTATTAAAAAAAATAGAAAATAATTATGATGGGTTAATGTTTTTGGGCGGTTTTTAGGCGGTTTCTGACAATGTCCTTTATTAATTACTTTCAGATTGAAAACTCACTAATAATGGCGTTAACGGCGGCCGAAAAGCAGAAAAGGTTCCGTGAAAAATTAAAAAAAAATCCCGAAAAATATGAGGAGGCGAAACGATGTCCTTAAATTTATGAGCCGTTTTTGTGAAGTAACAATATGTGATTGATTTTATTTGAATGATTATTTTATGGTAACAGTAAAAGATGATTAATTACTTTAATTTCAGAGAAAAGTGTGATTTGATTTTAAGTTTTTAAATAAGTACAGAGAAAATTAACAATATGTATGACTCGTTAGTAACTCAGCATACATATTTCTCATATTTTAAGGCCTAAGTTTTAAAATTATATACAAATGCTGTATACCAAACTATTTGATTTTGCATGACTGAATAAATCTACCAAAATAAAAATTGAAGTCTTTTATTGTTTAAGAATTGTAGCGTAATCACTTTGAGTAACTCCGGTGACAAAACTATGGGTCAAGATTTATACTTTTGAGTTTTTTAATAAGAAGTAGTTCATAAAGTTTGCTGCTCGATTAGAAAACCGTATCTCAGATATATTTTTCACACTTCTGAGTAAATAAAATAGTTAAATACTCAAAAAAATATTTTAGTAACTTGCCAAAATTTTTCGCTCGTTATGTCGGTTAAAAAGTTGATCGACCCTTCTACCAGTTAAGTTGTAGTGTTGTCGCATAATCGATCACGGATCGATTTTAATCGATATTGCCAAATAACGATTTACCAATAACAATTCGATTAATCGATTTTATTGATTACCATCATTACTATCATTTCATTGTTAATTCAATTCCTTATTTTCAAGACATATTCGATATTAATATCAAATAAAAAAAACTGTTGAAATCACGCGAGAAAAAAATTGAAGCAGTTTTTAGGTCAAATTTCGAAAAAATCTGAAAAATGTATAAAAATTGACATATCTCCTAAACTATAAAACTTTAGCCATAGAAAGTAAGGTTCAATAAGTATTAGCAAATGACCTCCTACGCGTATTAGCTATGGCGGGTTCAGTTCCAGTCACCCTGTATAGGTACCTCTAAAAAAACACCCGTTACTATACTGTCAAGTGTTCAGCTTTTATAATGGGTATAATGCCGCTCTAAGGCCTAAGCAGTCAGGATCGACAGCTTCAAGCTGCGACTGCACAGTGAACTGCAGAGTTCTATGGACGCACATACACGAACCGCTCGAGCAGTTGCAACTGATTCGGGCGGTCGACAGCACGGTGAATTTTCATCGTGCGGTCAAGCAGTCGCCAGCCATACACTGACTGCTCGAGCTGTCGACAGCTCTCGCGCAGTTACCTCCGCCCACTTTCTTCATTCCACGGCGCGCGCGCTTGTGATTTGTTGAGCAGTTAATACCAACTGCTCGAGCAGTTATCACTGGCAGATTCAAGCTGTTGACTCTTGACTGCAAGAGCGGTCCGTGTATGTTCATCACTGCACTGACTAACTGCTCGAGCTGTCCGTGTATTGCCGGCCTAAGGCTTGTTTTTATCTTTTTAGTTCATTTTTACGCAGTTGGGTTTTTTGTTGAATTTTTTTCTTTTTGCAGGACAAGGCAAATGCATTAAGCTATACAGCCAAGTCTTCAGCTTTTAAGGTTCCGTAGTCCTGACAAGGAACCCTTATAGTTTCGGTATGTCTGTCTGTCTTGAAAAATCTGGGTAAATTCTTAATAATACTACTATTCATGAACTTTCAAGGAAAACACTTAGTTTAAGAGTAATAGGTAATAGTCATTTGAATTTGACTCATGTATATAAAATTTCTTAACCAGTAAAAATTCCTTAGAAGAAAATATGAAAAGTGACTTTAGATGAAGTAATTTTTTGCTTCGGAAATATAGTATTGTGGTAACGGCAAACAACTACGGTACCCTACACCGCCTGTGGTCTGATATTATGAATTTAAGTAAAGGTTTGGCTTAACATACTCTTTAATTATCATTATGGGATGCTAATGCTCCGATAACTGACCTGAGAGTGAACTTTTAATGTTTTTTTTAAATCTATACTAGGGATGTTGCGGATCCACTTTTTTCCACATCCGCGGATGCGGATGCGGATGCGGATTTTAAGAGGCTCACATCCGCGGATGCGGATGCGGATGCGGAACTGTACAAAAAACTTAAGTGTTGGCTTAGTAGAGAAAGAAACACAGCCTTATTTATCATTTTTTATTTAATAATAAAGTAGAGAATGAATTACTTTTAGTAATTATTATATCTTCTATAATATAAAAATGAATCGCAAAATGTGTTGGTAAGCGCATAACTCAACAACGCCTGGACCAATTTTACCAATTCTTTTTTTTAAATGTTTGTTGAAGTCCAAGGATGGTTTTTACAGCAAGAAAAGTTTGAATAATTTCCGGGTAAACCCTAAAAAACTCGAAACTTCACCCCTAAGGGTAAAACGGGGTCCACGCGTACGAAGTCGCGGGCGGCCGCTAGTAACTTAATAATTAAATTTGAAAAACTGTCTTAACCCTATACTTGGCAACGACGGTTTTGGTTAATATTTGTGATTTGCACTATAAATATTGGATTTATGACGAGTAAAAATCATGTAAAAAATACGAAAAAAATCTTAGGTATGTAGTTTTGGAAATATAGTATGTATCTTTAAGTGCACATTGCCAGCTTTTTAGTAAATTAAAACATGGTTTATTTGTTAGTAGAAATTAGTTGTTTAAATAAAAATTACTACAAAACCTTAAGCTATTCCTTATTTGAAAAATAAAAAATAAATATCTTTTACAAAAAACTGAAAACAAACTAAAAAAAACACTTCAAAGTCTGTAACGCCTTGTAAGTATAGCTGCATTTGGATGTATGAGAACCACTCCATCAGCGTCTTTGGAGTACCTCCTGAACCTCGGACCCCTCTTACCATCCAGGAGAAGCAAATGCAGTAAGAACACATGGGAATCTTGCAAGACCATTAAAGAAATACGAGGGGTATTGATGCCAACTGGTACCGAACTGTGTTCACGTCTTTGATTGAAGATAATTAGATATCCAACTTACAGTGGAAACGCAAGATAGCGGAAATGGATCTCTAGAACTCTCAGGGAAACTATGCAGCAGTCGAACTGGCTCAAATTCTTCAATCACCAGCTTTATTACCAGAAGCATGCAGCAGCCTGGACAGGCTGCTCGCTTTTTGGGGTGATTTGAGTTGGTTTGAGTAGGAAGATAACCACCCAAGAGAACCAGTAGGCTAAGTGCGGCTTCTAATTCATCAGCTGAAGTGTCACCGCTACTGACTTTCGACCTGGTTCGAGATTTTGGAACCATAACCAGCTTTTTGCGCGCCTGACTTTGTTGCTGCAGCACTAAGTTGTCCAAAAAACAACGATGCTTTAGTAAATGGATTAAAACTCATATCAGTATATTATAATTTACAGCTTTAAATATTAACAACTAATAACATATCCCTTTTTTATGCGATAAGATCTATGAAAAAATCATAAAATAAAGTCAACGAGAACCTGGCAATGTGTCTTTAAAGATACGTTCAAAATTTAAAGTGAATTATTACGTATCTGACAATGTGCATTTAGAGATACATTCAGACAATCCGCAACGTACAAGAATAATTATACAAGTTTTGGGATGAAAAAACAGCACTATCATCAAGAAACATTTATTTACTATCCATATTACTACAAATAATCACCAATATTCTTTAAAAAAAACACCGAAAATAATAAAAATTATCAGCCGGTGCGTAGACGCCTGTCAACGGTCTGACATTTTGAATATTACTGTTAAATCTGTGCAACCTGTAGCGATTCTATACAGTGTAACACAATCTGTAGTATTTGGGCTAACGTTATATTAAAAAAACTTTTGAAAATAGTTTTTGGTTTCTCCCCCATATTTTTGTTTTGGTCAACGTATCTTTAAATGCACAATGCCAAGAAAAGGGTTAAACTACACTTTTAGCTAAATTTTAGTTCATATGACAAATCTAAGATTTTGGATTCAAAATTCAGTTTTACGCAACTCGTAGGAACGGCCCCCTTATTAAAGAAATTACAAGTTTTTAAATAGTTATTTTAATATAATTACCCAAAACTACTATAATATCATAAGGATAAATCAGCGATGTCAGACAATAATAAACGCCCGACGTAACAAAAAAAATATTGCATAAAATATAACTTACCGGCATCATTTTTTATTTTCTGTAGCTTTTCGTTATTTGCTTTTTCAAACAAAGCAAACTCCTTAGCGTGCATTGATTTCAAATGATTTATTCATGACGATGTTGTTCGGCCCTTTCGCGAATATGTTTTGTTACATATTTTACATTGCGATTTCTCCCGTTCGTTGTCCACAGGTTTGAAATACGTCCAAATTTCACTTTGCGTAGGTGTTGGCATAGTTCACTTATCCAAATAGTAAATAAAACTTTACTTAAGGTTCGTAATACGAATGAAGGTATTACGTATTACGTTAAACAATACAGTTAGTTCAGTTCTTAACAAAAACCACAATAAAATCAAACGTACGCTTCAGTTCTTGTCACTTGTCACAACTACTCACTAGTAATTACAACAAAACAATAGCAAGACGCGCCACCGTCACCGATTCACTGAGGTCCAAAAACAAAAATCATTGCTTTCCTATTGGTCAATCAACACATTCGGTTGACGCGCGCCACTCGCCGGGACTGCCCCTTTCTTTCTTGTCGCGACCTGCTACAAATCCGCATCCGCATCAGATCCTCGTCGATTTATGCGGATGCGGATGCGGATGCGAATGTCAAAATCAATGCGAATGTTCCGCATATGCGGATGCGGATGCGAATATTCGCAACATCCCTAATCTATACTACTGCGCAGTTGAAAATAAATGTATGGTCACCCATTTTATTCAACTACCATCATTAGGTACACCACATACATCGCGCGCGGGAAACCCGGATGCAGATTGGACTGACCTTTCTAAAAATGTATGGTACTTATGTAGGTAATAATGTGGTAATAAATGTTAATCGCATAGCTGCATAGCTAGGACTACCTACTAGTTTTTAATTTCTTTGATAAATAAAATACGAGGTGTAACCAAATAATGAAAATGCTCAAATAAAATGTTTGTGACCATAAGATAGGTACTTATTTTCAGATAAATTAATTGTGAGTAGGTAGGTAGGTACCTAGTAGTTTTTATTTCTAACATGTCTGTCTACCTGCACATGATGTTTTATACAAACAGTCAATTTATTTTATTGCCTGATTGACAGTGTTGAAAATGGACCGTAAAATTATGTGTTGTATTATTAACAACGATGACAAAGGTTTTATTGAATTACTGAATTCCGGCCTAGATCCTAATTTTCAAGGTGGATGGCCTATCCGAGTAGCAGCCAGACAAGGCTCATTTTTGATTGTGAAAGTCTTAGTGCATTACGGTGCTAATCCACATCTATTAAGTGAATCTGGTAAGTGACTTTATTAATAATATAAAGGCACATTATTTTATGAAGGAACTTTTATAAGAAGTTATTTAAAAATACCAAGCCAAAAATCGATTGCGGCAATTTGGAAAATAATACCTGTTTCCTTGCTTAATTTTTCCCCTAATGCTAATAATCTGTTTATCTATTATTAATAAAAAAATGTTATATTCTGCATAAGAAGGAACTTTTGTAAAAATCAATTGAAAATACAAGGGCAATTACCTACATAGGTGGTACCTACGTGATGGAATTAGGTACAAGTATATTTTACAAGATTTTAATATTATTTGCAGGCGCATCTACTCTACAATTAGCTGTGTATTCAAAAAAACATTGGATTGGCGATGATTGGAATTTTATACTTTCTTGCTGTGATTCTTCACAGCTAGCTGATGGTGCAGCGGTTGCCATAATTTTTCATAATACCACAGCTTTAGAAAAGATACTAGAGACTGGTCGATGTAATACTAACATTCCTACCTCATTAACAGGTAAGTAACCTATTTATAACTGTTAACCTTTAACCGCATTACATTTATGATAATGTACCTATGTAAAAAGACGAGGCTCTCCTTTCTGTTGTTGTTATACTTTTTTTTTCAAGGTAAAACCGTGGAACAGCTTGCTAAGGGCTACAAGTTAAATCATTTCCTAAATCCATCAAGTGATTCGCGAAATGTGACTCCAACCAATTCACCTGGTGGAGTCAATTCACATCGTCGAACGGTCAGTAGTTCAAGTCAGTAATAGATAATTTTTATTTTTTTGTAAGGTAGGAAATATAAACAACTATTATTTTCTTTTCTAGGAATCACGAAATTTACTTACACCAAGACAACAACATATGCAAAGAAACTTGTCTCCGTCAGTGGCCCAATTTTTTAATCAAACCACAAGTCAAACTGCTCTAATATCACCCAGAAATTCACCAATAGCAGTGTTATTATCACCAACAAATGAACGCATTTCGACTTAAAATGTATTTAAGTATTGGACATATTAATAAGTAAGGTGGTTTAGAAAACCGCTTTTCCCGCTATTAATAACAAATGATGACAAAAATGGTTTAATTTTACCAGATTCAAACGATCACAGGCTTTTTACGCCTTTGACACACAATAAGTTAACTGGGCTCGGATTTTAATAGTAAAACCACAGAATAATAATAAGTACTACGTACAGAAGTTTTACTTCGCGAAGGTTTTTAAAAAAATGAATGCTCAATGTCATTAACAATATGGTGTAATTTAGCCTGTCTCAAGAGTCAAGCACCATTTTGTTGACAAACGTCAGTGATCGGCACTGCGCCGAAGCTATAGGGCTGACTTCGGTAAAATGATGTGCCAAACTGCGGAAAATGGCGAAGGAAATACATGATTTAGCATGAATGATCATGAATAATATTAACTACTTATTTACCCCTCAGTGTCTTGAGGCAACTTAAAAAAGTACATTCTGTGTTTTTATTATTATTTAGGCAGTTAAATACTGCACAGTATTTATTACACCATTTTCTTTATTTTCTTCCATCATACACAAGAATACGCGTGCGTGAGTCAATGTTCGCTCGTATATATGTGAGGCCTTGTCGAATAGTATCCTGTAGGTGGGCCATCGTGCGTGTTTTGTTTTCGATGTAAACTCGCGGAGATGAACATGCCTGGTAAAACTTTTATTCGATATTAGGTAGGGATCTACAAACAATCTACTTGTACATACTTAAGACCAGGAATAATTAAAAGGTGATTGACAGAAAATGTATTAAATAAATCGAATTAAAATCCAGGTGAAGAACTAACATCGACCTATGTACTCTCAACTTGAGTTATGGCGTTATAATAAAGGTAATATTTAACTTCTGTAAATGTAATGTAAGTGTATGAAAACTAACTATTTCAGTATCTACTCAGAAAACTTAATTATTTTGTTAACATATTAAGTTATTTATATTTTTGGGTCGGCGTACAAAGGCTAAGCTCTTGAGTTTCTGTAATTTTTTCACTTGTCATCTGAAAGAAATAATTGATTTGAAAATCAAGTTTGGGTTCGTAAGTATTTGGTCAGAAGTATAAATCGGAAGATTTCACACCCCAACCGCAGATGGCTAATTAAGTACCTGCTAAATTACAATTGACTTGAACACAATATTGACTCTGTCAGTCCGGATAACCTGTTGGAAAGACTGTAGCCGCCTGCGATTGTGGTCTGCCGTCTCGACTGCAAACGCACCATGAAAAGACCATGGGACGATAACTTATTAATATGCTTGATTGTAATATTATTAACGATTATAAGTTCAGCTTCAGGGGCCTAATTATGTATTACTTAATAATCTTGTACACAATAATTAATATTGATACTTCAATACAAATATTAATATCAAAGGGATTTATTATCCTCATTTTGACACTCACCTGTCCCAAAGAGCCACTGAATTGTAGTGTAAGAGGAATTCCAAGAAATCGGGGAATTTTATTTTTCAAAGAAGATTGAAATCTCATTAACACTGATTTCTGTAAACAAGTTAATGCAAATTTAGTTGCAGGAGCAAATAAGTACAATTTAGCAAAAAGTTATGTGGCAGATTACCTATGTAGTATACCTACTTACATTTTTATTTTATTTAGTCGTAGGCATCAATAAAAAAATAGGAATATTATACATTAAACATAGCATACCTCATCTGATCTTTGCATCGGTGTAACTATTGGAAAATTTCTAATCACACAATGTTTCGGGTAGCTTAATGGATCTCCGCGCCAGAACCGTATTAAGAGCCATTTCACAAAAATATTCCGCGCGAATTTAGGTAAAAGCTGTCAACGCAACGTCAAAAGAGTAAAAAGAACGCTGAAATGGACAAAAAAATCTTGAGCCGTGACCGTATTAAGACTTGATTTAAGTTATTAATTTTAAGGTAGAATGAGGTATTCAAACTTGATAAATTAATTTAAATTTTTAATAGAGTTTATTAAGTCTTTTATATTTCGATTCATAATGAAACACGAATAGGTATAATATGTAAAATATATATTAAGTACAAAATAAAGACAGTCACATAGTGAAAAAAAATCTGCCCCCTTACAGCTCCATCATCGGACCCTGGATACGAAATATTCGTCAAGGCGAATCACACAAGCCCAAACTCCATAGGGTTCTATTGTTTTGTTACGGAGGTGGCCATTGCATCTCCTCCAGATCCATTAGGGGCCATCCATAAAGTACGTCACACGAATTTCATGATTTTTTGACCCCCCCTCCGTCCTTGTCACAGCTGGTCACATTTCTGAGACACCCCCCTCCCTAGTGTGACGTCACATGTTTTGCAATTTCACATCGAAAAATTATTAAATTAACAGTAGTTCCGAAATATTAGTTTTATTTCCATTTAAATTAAGTACTTTTTTATGAAATCAACATTATATCAAATATTTGAAACAATTGAAATGTGATGTCACGAAACTTAGGACCCCTCCCACCCCTTGTCACACTATGTCACACTTTGTCAACCCCCTCCCCCCCTCTTTACGTGTGACGTACTTTATGGATGACCCCTTATCAGACAGAGCTAAGAAATAAACAAATAAATATTATTATAAGTAAACAAATAACTAAAATAATTCATCTTACTTCTTACTAGTCTTACTAATATTATTAATACGAAAGTTTGTGTGGATGTCTGGATGTTTGTTACACTTTCACGCAAAAACTACTGAACAGATTTTGATGAAACTTTACAGTACAGTACAGCAGTACTAGGCAGTCTGTGTTCAACTATCACTTGGGTCGGACGTTCCTATCGCAAGACTTTGGTTCACTCAGTTCGGATACGACTCTAGTGCTGTGTGTAATTATTTTCGTGAATACACTGAGTTTATTAATTTCTACTAGTGGATTTCATTTTGCCTGAGACCTACGCCATGAACCCTGAACCAGAAGACCCTGTCGCCAGCGACAGCGACACTCATCCATCCCTGGCGTCGACCGGAATAACAATGTATAGGCTATAATTTTTGACGATCTGTGACTAACTAAATTTCAAGCGGGTGAAGCCGCGGCAATACTACATATTTCATACTAGCTTTTTGCCCGCGACTTCTTCTGCGATGAAGTGGAAAATGGTTCTAATAGAATTAAAATATTCTAAGAAAATTAATTTTGTTAAATGATTATATTTTTTGATATAAAATCTACAAATTATTATGTTTAAATATTTGAATACTTACAAAATTATGAGATCTTTCTAAAACAAAATTAAAACACTACACCTGCCGCAAATTTCTTTGTAAACAATGTTTTTTTGTTTTTCCTTCAGGTGCTAAAATCACCAGGCTATTGTGTGCGCATACTCTGGAGTATTCCACATACAACTGGTCGTTAGAGAAGCATAGATTTCCATTAAGTCTACTCCCGCTACCATATGGAACTCCGCTAAAACTCGTGAGGGCGCCAACACTTGCTTTTGTATCGAAAATCAGTATGAGCAGCTGCGCACACGGTTGCCCGTTGCAGGCTCTATGCAACCACACTATTTTAAACCGTGGTCCCTAAGCATGAGATGGGAAACTGCACTCTCTTGAATTCTCTTGAATTTGATGGTGTTAGGGGAATCCTACGAATGAATACATACTTTCCAACGGAATCTCCTCATCAATATTGCGAAATTGCGAGTTGCAATGCAATGTTACGTTTTCACTTGTTATTTTATTGTAATCTGACCTTGATTTTTCAAACACGTGTCAAAATAAAAAAAAAATCAAAAGTACTAAGGAATATTTCATTGATATCAACTTAGAAACAAGCGCAGATCACAGAAACTAAAGGGAAATGTGACAAGGGACAAATTGGAACATATTGCTTGTGAAAGCAATGATGACAGTAGTGACGTCATTATGTAAACAGTTTATATTGCTTGCATAGTACTAAAGATTATTCGAACGTTGAATACTGATATCGCAGTGGATAATGAGCACATGATTTGATTTCTTTGTGTGTGTGAATTTCTAATACGACACTGAGTTTCGAACTCAGCGCATTACTTAGCATCTCTCTATATTTTTATGGAACCAAGTTATCTCCAAAATAACATTCCACACCTTTTTAACCTAGTCAGGTAATAATTTTAATAAAATACGAAGCACGTCATCTATCAATAGGATATATGTATACAGGGTGGCCAAAACAGTGAGGTCTAAAAGAAAAATTTAGATTCCTTACATCAAGGTGTACCTAAATCACCCCCATGTATGTAATACGATTGTGCTTAGTTTAGGAGATAGAGTTAATTTTGTGATATTTTAAAATTTTGTGACCTAGTAGGCTTTAAACATTTTTATCTTTTTTTTGGGGTGATTTTTCTCAGATTTCTTTTTTTCGACAGATTTGTCATTAATTGCAGATGTTTGAAAAAAATAATCACCTTCCTATCTTTGATTCAAGATACAAAAGTTTTGCTAGAAACATTAAAATTATGCTTTTATCAGAACACTATCAAATTTTCAACTTAAAAGTTTAAGTAAAAAAAAGAACTTCCATAGGTCCAAAACCATTTTAAAAACTGCGCCGTTTCTTGAACATTCATAATAATACAAAAAAACATGTACTTAATGGGCCACTATTTCCTGTAATCGGTCCACTAAAGTGGTAAGTCGGAGATTCTGTTACATGTTTTTGACTTTCTTAGAGTGAATTAATATTGGGAATCCTCTAAGTTTACATTACGTAGAACAGATTTAGAGCAGTAACTGGATAGAACATGTTTTTATACTCAACAAGGAAGGTCTTGCCCTTCATCACACCTGGTGGAAACTGATGATTAGGCTGAAGGTGGAAGGGAACTTCAACTACAGAGGAACTATGGCTTCCTACCTCCAAATTCTGGAACACATTGTTATTTTAAGTAAGTTTTAATGAGTATAAACCAAATATCCCTCCTTCTTCTTCTCACTGTAGTAGGTATTTCAAGGGTAATAGTAAAATGTAACAACTGACTCTGTCTTCAAGTGGTAACAGGTAAGTTTCAGAGGTCCCGGCTTTGATTCCCAGTGGAGGTGAAATTTTCTGCTCGGTTTGGTTGGCGGTAGGGTTTGATCTAAGTCTGCCTGGCTAGCAGCTCTATTTTCTTAAGTCTGTCACTATAACAATAATGTTAATAGCATTACTGTATTCCGGAATTTGGAGGTAGGAAGCCATGGTTCCTTAGTAGTTGAAGTTCCCTTCCACCTTCAGCCTAATCATCAGTTTCCACCAGGTGTGATGAAGGGCAAGAGCTTCCTCGTTGAGAATAAAAACATGTTCTGTCCAAAAACTGCTCTAAATCTGTTCTACGTAATGTAAACTTAGAGGATTCCCAATATTAATTCACTCTAAGAAAGTCAAAAACATGTAACGGAATCTCCGACTTACCACTTTAGTGGACCGATTACAGGAAATAGTGGCCCATTAAGTACATGTTTTTTTGTATTGTTATAAATGTTCAGGAAACGGCGCAGTTTTTAAAATGGTTTTGGACCTATGGAAGTTCTTTTTTTTACTTAAACTTTTAAGTTGAAAATTTCATAGTGTTCTGATAAAAGCATAATTTTAATGTTTCTAGCAAAACTTTTGTATCTTGAATCAAAGATAGGAAGGTGATTATTTTTTTCAAACATCTGCAATAAATAACAAATCTGCAGAAAAAAGAAATCTGAAAAAAGTCAACCCAAAAAAAAGATAAAAATGTTTAAAGCCTACTAGGTCACAAAATTTGAAAATATCACAAAATTAACTCTATCTCCTAAACTAAGCACAATCGTATTATATAGGGTAACGGCACCAGTGGTCAGCCAGGAACCAGTGATCAGCCTATTGCGTTGTTTATTGGCCATAAATATCGCTGTAATCAAAATAACCAAATCACGTGCACTTAAATAGAAGCTCTGTTTCCTTATTGGTTCATGCATCACGCGATAGGAGCGGCAGGGGGTCAGGGGAGAGAAGTAAACACGTTCATACAGGTGCTGTCCGCCGACAAGAGCAGAAGTGTCATGTCCGCCATATTTTTTGTTTCACGTGGTGCTCTTTTGAAATGTGAGAAATAACATATTTTAGTATGAAATGTGATTGTGTTTTATAGATAATAACTTTATACATTACTTAGTGCATTTAATTTTATGAAATTTGATAAAAAATATTGTTTTTTTACTTAAAAATTTGAGGGGCTGACCATTGGATACTGATTTTTTATGAAAGATCCAATGGACAGCCCCCGGGGCTGATTACTGGGTTTTTCTAATTTATTTTAACAGTAAAAGCAAAACGACCCATTAAAACCGTTAAATTTATATTTACATATTTAGTGAGACAAGTATTTCCTAATTGTTAGAAAACCCAGTGGTCAGCCGCATTTCAAAATATTTTTTCAAGCGGCTGACCACTGGGTCTCAATGATCCAGTATTCAGCCACGATGTTATTGAAATAATATTTTAAGTATAAATGCGAACATATTATATACTAATATCGTTGATTTTTTTTAAAAGAAATATTGCTGTTTTTATGATAAGTAATAAGAAGTTCCTAGAAAATAAGAAGATACAAAGAGATTGTAATAGTATGTTTAAAATAATATTTGTACAGGGTGGCCCAGAAGAAAGTTAACTTTTGAAAATTCAAGGAAACGAAAACTGTACGTTTTTATAGAACTTTAACTATTGCAATTCAAAGGAAATTTAATGCAATTTATTTTTAAATTTACCTTTGTTAAATTACATCGCCCAGGAGATTTCCTTGACGCTTACAACATTTGATCAACATACATCAAAATCTTGAAATGCGTTCGTTAGAATTACCTCGAAACCTATTTTCAATTTTTTGCCGAATGCTCAGCTTTAGTTGTTGCGTGGTTGTTGGATTATAAAAGTATACTCTATTCTTTATGTAACACCACAAAAAAGAATTTTCTGGAGTGAGATCAGGGCTTCCTGGTGGCCAGGAGATGTCAACCCTGCCTGAATTTTTTTTTTGTGGGAACATGTCTCTTACCATCTAAATGCTCTCATTTGAAGTGTGACACGTAGTCCTATCTTGATGAAACTAAGTGCTTCGGTCATAGCCTTGCGAATCTTGCAGCTTTGATCTCAAAAAGCTTTTCAGCCTACCAGTATAGCGCTCTCAAAAATTAATCATCCTTTCAATGCAACAAACCAATTATGCAGGGGTGAAATCTCACTGCCTTTAAGAAGCGCTAATCTCATTCCAGTAGACTTCTCTTTGTGGGGTTACCTTATGAGCAGAGTGTACTCTCATAATCCAAAAACTCTGCAGTATTCATTCATCCTGAATCCATTTCGAGGCAACTCTAACAAAAGTTTTCCAAAATTTTTATGTATGTTGACCGAATGTTGTAAACGTCAAGGGAATCACATGTACAATAAAATTTATAAAAGAAAGTATATTTAAAAAAAAATTGCACAAAATTTCCTTTAAATTGCAATAGTTAAAGTTCTACGAAAATTTACAGTTTTCGTTTCCTTGAATTTTCAAAAGTGAATTTTCTTCTGGGCCACCCTGTATAATGTGCGATATACATTTTTGTGTGCTAAGTGAATCGTTGCTATAAAAATGTGATTAATATCGTTGATTTTGATATAACATTGTTTATTTTGATCTCATTATTAGTTATACTTACTATAGGCTGAACACTGGGTTCAACAAGGCTGTTTATTGGTTTTTAGAGGCTGTTCACTGGGACACTGGGCCATTTTTTGTTTAAAATTAATTATATATTTTACTAAAAGAATTATTGTTTTTGATAAACGTTGATTCGAAACTACAATAAACAATAAATCCATACATGTTGTACGTTTTTTTATTCGACGATTGTTGTAGAAATGGCAATTGTCAAAACTTCAAAAAGCTGTTATGAGGCTGACCACTGGTGCCGTTACCCTACATGGGGGTGATTTAGGTACACCTTGATATAAGGAATCTAAATTTTTCTTTTAGACCTCACTGTTTTGGCCACCCTGTATTTTAGAAGTTAATAAATTATGCATAAAATATAAACACTTTAGAAGTTTAGTTAAATCGTAGAATTTCTGAAAAACAAGTACTAAAATCGCACTGAAAAAAAATGTATTAATATGTTATCTAATTTATTTATTAAACGTCGAATTTTATCAAAGATTTTGGACTAAAGTTTTTGAAAATATTTTATAGCCTACATAGAAAACAATTAGGATTCTAAATCGTGAAAGAATTTTTTTTCGGAGCCTATTGCCTCCAAACAAACAATTAAATCTTTCCTCTTTTATTAGTATAGATTTAACAACAAAGCTTCCCTCTCGAAACAAAACGCTTCTTTTTCTTCTTCACGAAACAAAACTCAAAGCGGATAAATAAATAAACAAATCTTTGGGCAATTTCACAGCGCCATCTAGTCCAAAAGTAGGCAACCAATATGCTTGTGTTAAGGGTGCTAGCATAATGGATATACTTTTTTATAATTTATTTATTAAATTAAATACATGGTACCTACATATTATACATAGTTACACCCAGATCCGTCAAAGAAATTAAAATTCATCATTTCAATTTCTGCTCGGCCGGCCGACTCGAAACAGCCTCTCGGCATAGTATCAAATGTATTTGGTCGCCGTACAAATCACCGCTTTACGACACGAACGCACGTAAACGTCACGGCGGGAAAAATGACACAGGTCCTGCCTTGACGGGCGCTCGCGCCATACTAATCGATGTCGGCTTGCGCATTGTAATTTATACTGATATTCACATCAATATTTTGACAAAGTGGTTACTAATATTTAAACAATAACTGTAGAAATCAATTCTACAATGAATATTCTTTATTTTGGGATACTTTTATTGCAGTTATTGCTGTGTTTTTAAACCAAAAACCACGATCAAAATGTGACGTTAATCTTCAAATTTGCCAAATTATTTTTAGATTTTACTCAATAATGGTAATGAAATTCAAGAATCTATTTCATTAATGGACTACAAGAATATATGTCCGATGATTACTATATATTTTTAAGCTTATTATATGAGTATAAATAATAGATACAGGACTTTGAAAATGAGTCTGCGGCAATTTTTCCGTAAAATGGTTGTGCGAGATGGGGCACTGTGAATTAAGCAAAAGAGTTTTAGTAAATCCGTTTCATTAATGGTCAACACCAAGGATTGACCTATCTTTCGCAGTTATTAAATAATCTCTGGGTGTTGCTTAAGATAGTAATTCATGCTTCCAAAATCTTAGAAATTCGCACGAAAATGTAAAATGGCTCTTAAGTAATAAGATGAGCAGTCTTCTTCTGGTAATCTATATCCATGCTTCATTAAATCAAATGTTAGTTATTAATTGACAAGATGTTATAACAGTTTTTTTTTTGTTTAGGCTGGTTTTAGTGTCACGCGGACCGTCCGGTGCGGACCCGCTCCGCACGGCCAATCTGTATGAACCAGTGTTGGCAAAAAGTTGTTCTGATTAATGATTAAAAATTAATGATTAAAATCATAATCAATTTTTTTGATTATGATTAATTAATCATTAATCAAAAATTTTGATTAAAATTAATTAATCATAATCATTAATGGGTACTCTTCATTTACACTCAAAGGACAATGGGCAAAATGGTACCCGGCTCCAATAGATATGTGTCTAGTATCGTTTGAAAGGTCTTACCAAGATGAACAACTTTTACTATTACCACCAGCCTCAGATCTGGTTGTGTACGAAGATATACATACTTTTTTGCAGAATGGTACCCGGCTCCAATAGTTATGTTTGTAGTGTCATTTGAAAGGTCTTACCAAGACGAACAACATTTACTATGGCCACCAGCCTCAGATCTGGTTGCGTTCGAAGATAAAGATACTTTTTGTGTAACCTAAGTATCATACAGTATGAAGGGGGACGCGCTCGGGGCAGGGCACCGACGAGATGGTCGGACGCGGTAAGGAAGACGGTGGGCGGGAGCTTGCATCGTGCGGTCCACACAGCTTATGACCGCAGTCTGTGGAGGAACACGTTACTATCTGTGGTCGCGATCCTCATCAGTGAGGGACCGAGGAAGAAGAAGTATCATACGTGTCCATCGTATGGTACTTAGGTTATGCGAGGCAGGAAGGGTTTACTGCTCCAGCATCCTTCCTTAACTCTATAATTATTGATGGGGATAATTGTGAAATAAATATTTTTATTTAAAGAAGTACTACTAGCTACTACCCCCTTATTAATAAAAAGTTACACCTAGGAAGAACCTTGGATTAAAATGACATTTCCATACCAAATGACAATTTAAGCCAGAGTTCAACTAGGGTGTAACTTTTATTAATAAAGGGGTTAAAGTTTTATTACTTCTTAAGGGTTTTATTATGAGTTGCTAAAGCGAATAAACCCACAAGACCAAATAAGTCCACCCACAAGATGGACCGACGACCTCATAAAGGTAGCGGGAAGGCGCTGGATGCAGGCCGCCACCAACCGAACATTGTGGAAATCATTGGGGGAGGCCTATGTTCAACTGGACGTCCTATGGCTAAAATGATCATGATGATGATGATGAAAGCGAATAAAGGGCTAATAGCTTGGGTAGTTCATCGTAGGTATAATCCTTTCCTTTTCAAAGCTTCTTTTAGTTATATTAATAGATTGTAGTCATAATACATACTCGTATACATGGATGATTGTGTTATACTTTCATTATAATACTTAGTGGAATTACTGCTTTCAAAACGTGAATTAGAACTGGCCCCATAGCAGACATTTTCCTACATCTAAAGGCCTTTTAAAATATACAGTGTGTCCGGGCATGTAGTGATCAAACTTTAAGGGCATAATCTATAGACAATTTTATCGGTGAAAATACTTTATATACTACATACATTTTAAGGGTGTAAGAATGGATTTAATTAGAAATAAACATGATTTTTTTCACATGTTTTTCAGTTATTTCCCAACACAAGAAAAACCAGGTCGTTAAAAAAATCATGTTTATTTCTAATTAAATCCATTCTTACACCCTTAAAATGTATGAAACTTGTATCTGTTTTCTACTTCTACTAATAGATAATTTTATTGGCTATCGCATGATATAAAATTTTTGCTTATTAATGTTAAACTACCCACGCTATCACTTGTTTTTGAAGGAAGAGGTGAAAACTTAAATTTAAAAACTTAAATCCTTGTAAATATGCGAGAAATGGGTCAAGCCCCAAATTTAAAGTATTTTCACCGATAAAATTATCCATAGATTATGCCCTTAAAGTTTGATCACTACATGCCCGGACACACTGTATATTGGTTATGGCTATTGGAGCGGGTACCACTTTCCATACATTTGTGCCCATCATCTTTTGATGGTCACACAATAATAGTTTATAAACGGTATAAGTTAGAACAATAACTTTGAAATCAGATGATAAAATATCTATTTAGCTACAGACAAAATAAATTTTATCGTAATAGAAGCAAAACGGGGTCATTTTTCGCGTTCTCATCGTGTCACACCTTCGGTTACCTACGCTGAAACATTTGGTTACTGCATTCACAATTTTCATCTGGGGGCACGGCAGTGCCCCCACCAAGTCGAGCAAAAAAGCGGCACGGCCGTACCATCCTTTTCTCGAAGCAATTCAGGCCATTTTCGACCGCCTGTAACTTCGTTGTGGATAAAACTAAAAGGCTGAATTTTCATTAGCTATGCAGGCATTGTAAAGACACGGTATATTTAAAATTTCATTCAATTTGAACCAGTAGTTTAAGAATTATAACGGGTCAAAGTTACTTAATTTTGTCACTCACTGACTGACTCACTGACTGACTCACCGATCATCAAAATTCTAAGGCACTTCTAGCAGACCTAGAAGCTTCAAATTTGGAATATAAGTAGTGTTTGGTGTATGAATCAAGGAAAAACTAAAATATTTGGGGGCACGGTAGTGCAACCGCCAAGTCGAGTAAAATTTTTCAATTTCGGTCCAGTTTTCTAGATACATAACTGCTGTCTACAAAATACAAAAAGAAATGAGATTTGGGGGCACGGTAGTGCAACCGCCAAGTCGAGTAAATTTTTTCAATTTCGGTCCAGTTTTCTAGATACATAACTGCTGTCTACAAAATACAAAAAGAAATGAGATCCCATCAAAAACAATACTTGTCAAAAAAACCAAGTCTCGCAACTCAGTTGTTCTACGGTAAAAAGTTGTGAGATCCATGTAATACCAAGTCCAGGCCAGGAAATCTTTAACGTTTTACATAAATATATTGACTTGGCCATCGCATGAAAACACGTGTAAATTAAATTATTTAGTGCGATGGCCAAGTCAATAATTTATGTAAAACGTTAAAGATTTCCTGGCCTGGACTTGGTATTACATGGATCTCACAACTTTTTACCGTAGAACAACTGAGTTGCGAGACTTGGTTTTTTTGACAAGTATTGTTTTTGATGGGATTCAATTTGTGTGTAGCACATACTAAAATCATCGTAATTAAATATACTTTCCACACAATAGTCAAAAAAATATCTTCTTATAATTATTTCGAATTGAGAAAGCGAAATACGTTGGTCACACGATTTTAGGTACCTAAAATTTTGAGTAATAAGTAATACAAGATTGCCGTTAAACCGAACACCAGCAACCAATCACAGCATTCTATTCCGTTAACGTCAGTCGCGCTCCGGCCATTTGGGAGGTAAGATAGGCCGATCGTCGCTCCGCAAAAAAAATACGTAACTTTTTGTGATTAGGTATCCATCATAGACATACCGTCGCGGCGTCGCTTGCTTGAACAATATTTTCTACCTCTAAAATTTAAAGAATTTAATTGAAACTTAGGCCATTGAAAACTTAACATGTTAGCTTTTTGGTGTAGTATTCGACTTGAACCGTTAAATTCAAATTTAAGGATAATGCATAAAAAACTAAAATTTTCGTCACCTTCGTGGCATCACCTTCGTGGTGCTTTATTACACGAAGGTGATTTTAGGCCACGAAAGTGATTTCTTGCTTTGGTTTATTTTAAAATTTTATTTATTTTTTTCACCAAATTAAACTACATAGTGAATATAGTATCGGTCATATCTTTACATAGTGAAATAAATAAATAAAAATATAGTAACTGGTGTTTATGTTTTTACAATATTTTAAAAACTAATAAATTATACGTGGTAAGTAGAGTTCAGTACATCAATAAAAAAATAAGTGCCTCGTGTTTTTGTTGTCTGTCTGTCTGTATGACTGTATGTATGTCTGTAGGTATATGTGACTGTGTATCTGTTTGTAAGATAAATTTAATCTGAAGTTTGAGTTTAAAGTTGTACAACAAAAATACGAGGCCCTCTGGCTGGCCTCAATAAAAAATATATTTTTGTTGAGGGACTGATAAATCAGTTAGAGGTCTTTTTTACTGAGGTACTGATAATCCTTTTTTTGCTTCTTTAGCATTTCAGAATGCCACCAGTATCATCTTAAAACCAATTGCGTAGAATCTTGTAACTTAGTAGGTGACGATATCGGTAAAATTTTATCTTGTATTTAAGTAGGTACCAATTTATATTATGTTATTGCAATTTATCTATGAAAATAAGACAAAATATATGTTTTATAAACACTTAAGAGACATTTACAGTAGTAAAGTTTGAAAAAAATATTGCTGTGAAGTACAGAATCACTTTCGTGGCATCAAAAAATTCAAAACGTTAAAGCTTCCAAACGAGACTCACTATTTGACTGATTTACTGAGAATACACTCTTCACAACAAGCGCTACAATTTTTGTTTACAAAAAGTTGAAATAAGTTAGAAATAAAATTTGCCACGAAGGTGACGATGAGAACCGTGGCGATGAGAAATACCCTAATCGTTAATTTGATTAACTATCTACTATTTTCATAAGAAAAGGGTTGGGGGTGTATGAAAAGGTACCCGCGACTTATAAAATGTCTAGCAAAGGGGGGATCTGGACTTGTACTGTCGTTTTCCCAAAAAACTGCGTCAATTTTCACTACTCAAAACACTTGTCGCATTAGTTTTGTTTCTCACAATTCCTTCTATTCTTCCGGTATCCTCCAGCAAAATTGGGTCAGGAAAGAAGTTAAGCGGGCTGGCTGAAGAAGTCCCCCCCCCCCCAAGGTAGGGGCAAGCGTGGGCAATTCAATAGAAGGGTGGGGTTGCTATGCTAGGAGGTTTTGGGTGTTGGGGAGGTGCTGGAGAGTTCGTACCAGAAGTTTCGGGGGGAGGGCCACGCGTGGGCAATTCAATAGAAGGGTGGGTTTGCTAAGCTAGGAGGTTTTGCGTGTTGGGGAGGTGCAGGAGACTTCGTACCAGAAGTTTCGGGGGGAGGGCCACGCGTGGGAAATTCAATAGAAGGGTGGGGTTGCTAAACTATGAGGTTTTGCGTGTTGGGGAGGTGCAGGAGACTTCGTACCAGAAGTTTCGGGGGGAGGGCCACGCGTGGGCAATTCAATAGAAGGGTGGGGTTGCTAAGCTAGGAGGTTTTGCGTGTTGGGGAGGTGCAGGAGACTTCGTACCAGAAGTTTTAGGGGGAGGGGCAAGCGTGGGCAATTCAATAAAAGGGTGGGGTTGCTAAACTAGGAGGTTTTGCGTGTTGGGGAGGTGCAGGAGACTTCGTACCAGAAGTTTCAGGGGAGGCTAGGGGTGGAGGGCAGGTGGTGGGAGTGTGGGGTTGCAATTAAGTGCTGGAACGGTAGGGGAAGTGGACTGATATCCTCCTACGGGAGGTCGGAAGACTGTACCGGAAGTTTCAGCGAGGGAGGGGGCGGGGGGCAGTCTAGGTTACCTTATATTTATCTAGGTAATGACCTGTCATAGAATTGTAGCCTAAAACCAAACATATTATCTAATATTAGAATTCAATGTTTTAACATTGTTTTCGATAGAACATTTAAGAAGTTAATCAAGTTAATCAAATTAATGATTATTGATTAATGATTAACAAATTAATCATGATTATGATTACTTTTTTAATCATGATTATTTTAATCAGGATTAATTTAATCATGATTAAAATTAATCAAATTAATTAATTGATTAAAAAATTAATTGATTAGTGCCAACACTGGTATGAACTTCTAGGGAGCGTCTGAGTAATGCGGTCCGGACATAGAGTAAACTTTGGGTCCGGAGGAACCGCTCCGCTCCCTAGCAGTTCATACAAAACGGCTGTGCGGAGCGATCCGCACGTCCGCACTGACAGTCCGCGTGACACTAAAAGCAGCCTTAGAAGTAGTAGGGGTACTTATTATAGGCTGTACCTGCTCTTTCACATCCCACAATAATAATATTAATGAATTAAAATATTATACTCTATACAACGTGCTCCTTTTGTTTTCCGGAAATTTTAGGGGTAGTTATATTATTCTATAAATAAAAACTAGTTAAAGATCTGAGTTAAAGAGTCTGAGGAATATGTGTTTCTAAAAGCATATTTTTGAAGATATTATTGTGGATTCTAGATTTAGAAGATAGGTACATAGTTGATTTAGATTATAGTATCATCAATCTAGTTTTTTTTTTTCAAAATTGTCACCTCTTTTTGTGCAGACTTTATATTGATAAGTGTATGTAAATTATGAATTATTTCAGTGAAAAATTAAGTTTTTAAATAATTTCGTATGAAAAAATAAGTCGATTTTTTTTTAATTTAACAAAAAGTGTAATGCCATTCCATTCTTTGAAGTGGTCTTATTAATACCCTAGAGTTCCAGGAAATCAAAAAGAGCACGTTGTATAGGACGAATAAAATTTAAGAAACTATATTTTTAGTAAGTAGGTACAGTACACATGATATCGTTATTGTAAGGTACTTACAATATTTTTCCAGTGACGCCGAATATCCTTATAGGACTTAAAAAGTCCAGACTTGGGCAAATCATCGAGGCATTCTTCTACGACAGCTTTGTTGAGACTAGTAATAATTGACAAAATTAGGTATATTAGAAGAAAAACAAGTTGTTTATTTAGTTAAATACCTACCTACCTATTTTTTGATCCGTAAACAACCAATTATAAAATTTTATGACAAGTAAATTACACTACATTAATGAAAAACTGTTAACTAATATTATGTAGGTACTTTACCAAAAATTAAGCTAACCAAAGCACACTTTGCTGATAAATTTAACCAGGTGGTTTTACTTTTATAACTACGGGTCAAAAAACTGCTCGTAGCTTTGATAATAAGTGTTATAAGTGACGAGAGTTGTCAAATAAAATAAGAGTAGAAATGGCTGTACGTGTGCTGCCGGCGTCCACGATGGTGATGGCGATGATGGCGATCGCCATGCATCGCCCATCGCCATCGCGCACGCACAGGCTCAATAACTCAAAGGTGACTGACTGACTGACATAGTGATCTATCAACGCACAGCCCAAACCACTGGACGGATCGGGCTGAAATTTGGCATGCAGGTAGATATTATAACATAGGCATCCGCTAAGAAAGGATTTTACGAAACTCCACCCCAAGGGGGTAAAACGGAATCCACGCGTATGAAGTCGCGGGCGGCCGCTAGTAGGTACATAATAAAAAGATACTCTAAATTAAATTTACATTTCGATATTTTTTTTTTATGTGACAGGAGGCAAACGAGCAGACGGATCACCTGATGGTAAGTGATTACCGTCGCCCATAGACACCCGCAGACCCAGGGGCGTTACAGGTGCGTTACCGTGCGTTGTCGGCCTTTAAGGTGAAGATACGCTTTCCTCTTGAAAGCTAATAATAATAATACCTACATTATTCTTACCTTGGTAATATTCTGATCCATTCGCCTGGCATAAAATCATTATCTGATTTAATAAAATGTATTTTTACAGGCTTTAGTTTTAAAATAGTTTCGTTGTCTGTAAATAAAAAACAAGAAGCTCATGTGCATTGGCCTCTGATGAAGAAGCACCGATCATTTATACAGTGTGAGTCACGTTAAAGTGTACATATGAAAATAGATGAAACTAGACCTATTTTTATCGACAAAAAAGAGGTCAAAAATTTTTGGAGATTTTTTTTAAATTTTTTATAGATATTTTTTTCTTCCAATTACTTATTGTAAAGAAAACGTAATAACTTTTAAACTAAGCGGTATATCCTGATAAAATAAAAACAGTAATAATGCTAAATAACAGGCAATACTAAAAAAATACAAAAAACACACAATAAAGGCCAAAAAATAATAAAAAATGATACTTTTTGAAAAAAAATTGCTTTTAAATTCGTGTTTTTTTGGTTATTTGATAAATTTCTCCAAAAAATGCCCCTATAACCGGTGGTTTTTATTACTTTGTATTATTCTCTATCGTATTATCTTTGTAAAACCAAAAATCGCATGTCTCTATCCCTATCACAACATTTGCTATGATCGTTTGAACAAAGGCCTGCCACAACATTATTCTCCGCTTCAGGTAGAGACAATTTTAATTTTAACTAAAATTCTTATTTTACTTCGAAATCTTTTGTTTTTATTTGAAATCTAACTTGTCTTTATCAAAATTACAAATCTAGAGCCATTTTCAGTTTCGTTGTTAACGAAGCGTTGAATGGCGCGCCCGGAGAGGCTTAGTTCAATCGATCATTACAAACGTTGTGATAGGGATAGAGACATGCGATTTTTGGTTTTACGAAGGTAATACGATAGAAAATAATACAAAGTAATAAAAACCACCGGTTATAGGGGCATTTTTTGGAAAAAGGACATCATCCATTTTGGTCCAAAGTCAAAAGTGCCGGCCAAAAAATAAAAGTGCTGTATTCTGATAGAATACGTCCGCCTTAGCATTTATTACTATGGCATCAAAGCTGTAGCACCACTGTGCATCGTAGTATTTGAGTTCTAAAAATATATGAAACGACTGACTTTGATCTCAAATACTACGACGCACAGTGGTGCTACAGCTTTGGTGTCATAGTAACAAATGCTAAGGCGGACGTATTCTGTAAGAATACAGCACTTTTTTTTTTATTGGCCGACATTTTTGATTTTGAACAAAAAATGTATGAATCGTCGATGAATTTTAGATCTCAAATACTCGACGCATAGTGGTACTACAGCTTTGGTGCCATAGTAACAAATGCTAAGGCGGACGTATTCTGTCAGAAGACAGCACTTTTTTTTATTGGCCGACACTTTTGATTTTGAACAAAAAATGTATGAATCGTCGATGAATTTTAGATCTCAAATATTTAACGCATAGTGGTGCTACAGCTTTGGTGCCATAGTAACAAATGCTGAGGCGGACGTATTCTGTCAGAATACAGCACTTTTTTTTTTATTGGCCGACACTTTTGATTTTGAACAAAAAATGTATGAATAGTCGATGACTTTTAGATCTCAAATACTCGACGCACAGTGGAGCTACGGCTTTGGTGCCATAGTAACAAATGCTAAGGCAGACGTATTCTGTCAGAATACAGCACTTTTTTTTGTTGGCCGGCACTTTTGATTTTGGACCAAAAATATATGAAACGTGGATGATGTCCTTTATCAAATAACCAAAAAAACACGAATTTAAAAGCAATTTTTTTTCAAAAAGTATCATTTTTTATTATTTGTTGGCCTTTTTTGTGTATTTTTTGTATTCTTTTTGTATCGCCTGTTATTTAGCATTATTATTGTTTTTATTTTATCAGGATATACCGCTTAGTTTAAAAGTTATTACGTTTTCTTTATAATAAGTAATTGGAAGATAAAAAATAATATAAAAAATAACATAAAAATCTCAAAAAAAATTTGACCTCTTTTTTGTCGATAAAAATAGTTCTAGTTTCATCTATTTTCATATGTACACTTTAACGTGACTCACACTGTATTGATTGCCTAATTACGTGTTTATTTCTATTTAGGTGTTTCTAATTAATTACCTCTTATCGATATATGGTATCGAACACCTTCTTGTGGTCCTTTTGCTATCAAGAAATCCCGATTGTTGACAAAATATTCGTTTCCAACCAAATTCCATATTGGTGCAAGTTTTGCAGTCATGGTATATTGAAAACACATTTCATACAACTCTGGTGTAACCGGGTTTATAGAACCCTCCTAAAATATGTAGATAAAAAGTTGCGCAAGGCCGAGAATGCAGAATGGCTAAATGAAAATTCTACACGAGTAAGCTCGAAAACAAATAAAAATTGAAAAAACTGGCTATTTACCTGATTTAATGAAAATTTCTGAAATAGACTGTTGAGTTGATCATAATCATCGCCAATTTTGTTGAATATGATGTGAATTTTCTTCAAATCGTATTTATCCGGGCACGCCATTATGGACGAATTAGAGAATAAAATCATCCTTCGTGAAATAGGTAAAGTATAATAATTAATGAATAATAACTACTTTATTGGTTTTATAACAATAATGTAAGTACATAATTTAGTTTTATTAGTCTTTAAAACTGAGGGAAATGTATCCGAGGTTATTGTATTCTTTAGGATCTTGTTGAACTCAAGCCTTACTACCTCCACGCGAGCCTCTGATATAAATACCAAGTATTTTGATTTCAATTAAGTACTTACGTAAGTACATTAATTTTATTGCACATATTGTAAAAACTTTAAAGCCTAATTACAGTTAGGTATACCTTTAGGTAGGTCATCTACCTAGATTTAAAATAATCTACAAGTACAATTTTAACATTATCCCTGCGCATACCTGCATTTAAGAATTTTCCAGTGATAATCAGAAGGCGCTGACCGATCATGTTTATCATTTAATATTGCCCCCGCTTGAATATAACCAACGTTTTCAAAGTTAGGGCATTTGATTACAAATTCGTATTCCATTTTGAATGTATTCGAGATCTAATAAATTGTTTTTACAAGTGAAATTATTTTTCTAGCATAGCCTGTGAGCATAGCAAAAAAAAATTGAGCGCCAATTTTATTTTTTTTTATTCGGTGTTACACATACAGGCTAAGGTCAGGGACCATGCTGCCTAGTCATTTTTTTAACGAAAGCCACAATTTTTATTTATTTAATTAAATAACCTCCTCCTTTTTTGAAATCGGTTAATTATAGCATTTTTAGGGTTCCGTAGTCCTGAGAAGGTAATTTTGTAGAGGTATGTATGTATACTAATCACACCAACAAAACGGTAGAATAAAATTTTGGAAAAATTTTTTTTTGGGTTGCTCCCCTACATGTGACGTAAAAAAAATCATCCCCAATTTTTTTTTCATCTTCTACCCCATCCTGTGGGGTATCGTTGGTTGGATAGCTCTTTTAAAATGGCTTAGGGGTTTCTTAGACCATTATTGGATTTAGGGATCTGTTTGCAAAATGTTAGAGTTTAAAGACATAATCTCTAATCTGTGGTTTAAAGTGCCAATTTTTGTCCGAGTAGGGCGTCCCCCCCACTAAAAACTAAACTGTTGGCTTGAAAAATCTGGAAAAATTCATGAGAATAGTGCTTTTTATGAACTTTCAAGGAAAACTATAGCGGTTAAGATAGATCAGTTAGTTCAAGAGTAATAGTTGTTTTCGTTCGTTCGTTCGTTTCAGCCGAAAGACGTCCACTGCTGGACAAAGGCCTCCCCCAAGGATTTCCACAAAGACCGGTCCTGCGCCGCTTGCATCCAGGTACTTCCCGCGACCTTTACCAGATCGTCGGTCCACCTAGTGGGAGGCCTGCCCACGCTACGTCTTCCAGCTCGTGGTCGCCACTCAAGAACTTTCCTGCCCCAGCGGCCATCAGCTCTTCGAGCTATGTGCCCCGCCCACTGCCACTTGATTTTAGCGATTCTGCGGGCTATGTCAGTCACTCTGGTTCTCCTACGGATCTCCTCATTTCTGATTCGATCACGCAGGGAAACTCCGAGCATAGCACGCTCCATCGCTCTTTGGGTGACCTTGAGCCTTCTTATGAGGCCCATAGTAAGCGACCACGTCTCAGAGCCATACACCATCACTGGCAACACACACTGGTCAAATACTTTTGTCTTGAGACACTGCGGTATTTCGGACGTGAGAATTTCGCGAAGCTTCCCGAACGCTGCCCAGCCGAGTTGGATTCGACGATTAACCTCTTTCTCGAAGTTGGACCTACCTAATTGGACTGTTTGTCCCAGGTATACATAATTGTCAACAAGTTCGAGTGTAGTGTCTCCAACCTTCAGAGGAGTGGGTACAACACGGGCATTTGACATAATTTTTGTCTTGTCCATGTTCATTTTAAGACCCACTTGTTGAGAGGCTCTACTGAGGCCATCGAGCATTGTGTTTAGGTCCTCCACGGTCTCAGCCATGACTACGATATCGTCCGCGAAACGAAGGTGTGTGATATACTCGCCGTTGATATTTATGCCGAATCCGCTCCAGTCCAGAAGCTTGAAAACATCTTCCAGGGCGGTGGTGAACAGTTTCGGAGATATGACATCTCCCTGTCTCACCCCTCGCTGCAACTGGATAGGTTTCGAGTTCTGATCCTGGAGGCGGACCGACATTGTGGCGTTTTCGTACAAGCCCTTCAGCGCTTCGATGTATCTATAGTCAATTTGGCACCGTTGGAGAGACTGTAGCACTGCCCAGGTCTCGATCGAGTCGAAGGCTTTTTCATAGTCCACAAACGCCAGACAAAGTGGCTGATTATACTCCTCGGTCTTCTGTATAATCTGCCGTAGCGTATGTATGTGGTCTATGGTACTAAAGCCTTTTCGGAAACCGGCTTGTTCGGGAGGCTGGAAGTCGTCGAGCCTGCGTGCGAGACGATTCGTGATGACTCTCGAAAACAGCTTGTAGACATGGCTCAGAAGTGAGATGGGTCTATAATTTTTCAACAAGGTTTTGTCGCCTTTTTTGAAAAAAAGTATCACCACACTTCTGTGCCATGCCGTAGGCGTTTTTCCCTCAAGTATGACGGAATCGAACAGCCTCTGAAGAGCCTTTAGTACCGGCGTTCCGCCTGCTTTCAGAAGCTCAGCCGTGATTCCATCATCACCCGGTGCCTTGTTGTTTTTCAGCTGTTTGAGAGCCATTCTAATCTCGTACAGGCTGACGTCCGGGATATCTTCGGTGTAGTGTCGGGTCAGTCTAGCTCTTGGGTCTTCGGCTAGATTTGTGACAGGTGTACGTACACTCGTGTATAATTGTCCGTAGAACTTCTCAACCTCTTCCAATAACTCAGGCCCCGACGAGATGTCTCTGCCATCCTCGGTCTTCAGCTTGGTCAGTTGACTTTGGCCAACAGACAGATCCCTAGCGAACACTTTAGAGCCTTTGTTACGCTCAATCGCCTCTTTAATACGATCTGTATTAAATTGGCGTAGATCGCGAGTCAAAGACTTGGAGATCTGTCTGTTAAGACGCCGATACTGAGCAGCATCTTCAGAGGACTGCAGAACCAAGTTTCGTCTCTCTTCCATAAGTTTATTGGTGAGGTCAGAGATCTTTTTGGTTCCTTTTGGACGACGGGTTTTAAAGAACTTAGACCCAGTCGTTTGGACAATTTCCACGAACCTGTCATTGTATTCGTCCACATTTTCGCAGTCTCCTAGGCATTCGAAACGATTTTGCAACTCGAGCTGAAAGCTTTCGGGGTTTTGGAGTTGGATGGGCGCTGGGCGGAGCGTAGACTTCATCAGTCGACGCCTCTCGAGCTTGGGTCTGATATTCAATGTGCCTCTTACCATTCGGTGATCGCTTCCTGTTTTGACCGAGTTGATCACAGAGACATCATTGAATATATGCTTCTTCGTCGACAAGATGAAGTCGATCTCATTTTTTATAGCGCCATTGGGATGCAGCCATGTCCACTTTCGCTGTTTTGGCTTCCTGAAGAATGTTCCTGAAGAATAGTTGTTTTACTCATGTATTATAAAATTTCATACTATTAGAAATTCCTTAGAAGAAAATATTAAGTGACTTTAGATGAAGTAATTGCTTCTTCTGAAATATATTGTGATAACGACGGACAACAACGGAACCCTACACTGCGCGTGGCACGACACGCACTTGACCAATTTTTAGATTTTGTTTCGGACACACGGTGACGGAGTTAAGTCTTGTTCACATTAATCAAATAATTTAGTAAACTCGCCTTCAGTAAGTAGTAACTACTCGCTACTGATCAAAACCGTTCACACTTTGTTCATTAAAGTACAGTTTACAAGTAATTAGTGGTTTTTGTATAAACTCGACTAAAACACGTTTAGCCGAGGACCAAGTGAGCAGGAACCCGTGGTGGGGGGTGCTACTCGGCTACTCGTCAGTCAAAATAGAACAAACGACTAAGTAAACATTTTCTTCTAAAGCCCGGTCTGTGAGCACGTAGAATTTTGTCCAATGACCCCAAGCTTCTCCTTATCGCTCGCGCGAATTATATTGCTGTCGCGACTAGTGTTCCCGGGGCCTATAGGCTTTTAGGCTTAAAATTAAGCCTATTTAGTTCTTTTTTTGGCCATGATAGACTACTAGGCTTTTAAAAGGCTACTCATTATAAAAAGCCTATAGGTTTAAAAAAAAACCTATAGGCCTAAATAAATAGCCTTTTAGGCTTTATTTCCGACTGAAGTCTTTTTCGAGTAGTAGGCTTATTATAAGGCTATAGCCATTATTCAGGTTATGGCTTAGTATGAATTAAACAAGTATTTTTGTATCGCATTTATTTTAAAATTAAATAAAAACGAATATTATTTGAAATTGGAAATTATTAAGTACCTAATTGTTATACATTATTATTATCATATATTTCTAGGATCCCATCATCAGATCCTGACTTGGTGACAATGGGACCACCTCAGAAGTGTACCCTATCGAACAAAAAAACAATTTTGAAAATCGTTCCACAATTTGACGGAGTAATCGGTGAACATACATAGAAAAAAAAAATACAACATACAGTCGAACATTAACCTCATTCTTTTTTGAAGTCGGTTAAAAATAAATATTCATATTCATTTATTGCATCCTGTTGTACAATTAGGTGTTTACAAATAAATAAAATAGACCTAGCCTAAAGGACGAAAAATCTTTATAGGTTTTTAGCCTATTGCTAGTCGCGTCGCGACTGTGCGACAGGCGCCTGCAGTGAGTGTGCGAGCGCGACAGCAATATAATT
Source organism: Ostrinia nubilalis (assembly GCF_963855985.1). NCBI lineage: Eukaryota > Metazoa > Arthropoda > Insecta > Lepidoptera > Crambidae > Ostrinia > Ostrinia nubilalis. The sequence goes on from NC_087090.1 coordinate 10,266,843, forward strand.
AAGCGCGAGCGATAAGGATGGGTAGCTTGGGGTCATTGGACAAAATCTACGTGCTCACAGACCAGAATCACAATCAAAATTAAACACACTTTTTGGACTTATAGCCTGACCAGGAACATAAAAACCCTGGCATAGAGGCGCGTCAATTGCATTTGATAGTGCAACACTGAGTACAGTCGTATCTGTGTTAAATTAATAGGCTAACTTTATGTATCAGGATTCAGGATTACGGGCTAATTTGATATTTTCATAAATTAACGGAAAACTATTATTATAGGTAACCTGGTTTAAATAAATTAAATGAAACCATCAATCGAGCTAGTAGGATTTATTTTATTATTCATCAATAATCAAATTCAGAACTTGAATATTCAACTGCAATGTCTGCTCATGAACGCTTCAAACTCGGTACTTCTTTTCCAATTCCATAAAATTCAACAATTAGAAAGTGACAATTTTTTTTTAAATAGGTAGTTGAAACAAACCACAGCTAATTTTCATAGTGGACTGTACTATACGATAAACATGTCAGTCAATTTGACAACCTTTGTCTGAAACATTATTCAATGAAAATATTGTCCGAACCCTTAGTATTTCTCTTCGACAAATACTTTAACACATTGTGAACCACTTTTCTTTCACGACTATAAAAAGATTTTAGCAATTTAATCCACAAAATCAATTGCGCACATTTAAAATAAAGTTTGTTTACACTTTGACAGCAATAGACTGACATGCAAGGTGACATGTCAATGAAGTTTTCAGTTACTGTTGCCATCACAGATATGGATTAGAGTAGATGCAGCAAGTTGCTCGTCAAAGCGTGCCATTCCGATATGTCCAAATGGACATACATGGTCGAGTGATGTTCATGTAATCCGATTACAGCAATCGGTTACGATGATTATACGAGGACAGTAGTACGAACACGGTAGAAAGAAGAAATTATTTACGGATTGAGAATTGTAATTAACAGCACAAGTAACAAATAATTAATTAGAATAAAGTAGCAGTAGAAGAAGTATAAAGTAGCATTGTTTTTAATACATATCCTGCGATGTACTATTAAGAGTAAAACCATGGTCCCTGTATGTGGTGCACTCATACCTATCCCAAGGAACCGTACTTACTCATAACATTATGACACACACTGATCCGTGTATTCATACACTAGACAAGTTTTTGTATTGAAACGCTGTTAGGGTGAAAAAAATAATGAGATTTGACGATTTGTAAGAATTAATTTATTTAAAGAGGAAAATAAAGATGTTTTTGGTTTTGTATCGGGCCCCCGGGAAACCCCTAGTGCCAGACTTTTTCAAATAGGCAGAGTAGAGGCATCTGCCTATGGAAGTTCTATAATTTTGCCATTATCTTTTTTATAAATGACGGCGGAAGAACAATTTTATTCAAACTTTTTGATTTGTTTTGATTATTTTATAGGGCTCGTCTAAAGCACAATACTATTCATTGCACTTATAATATAATTATGAAGAAAAATGTTTTGTGTTTAATTTTACTTCGAACGTTTTTTACCACACTGAATTTTGTCGTTTAGAAATATCTTCAAAACTAGGTACCTACCTGACTGTCTTAGCTCTATGAAACAAAACGTATTGGCAAAACTACGCATTTTTACATTTATTTATTAAAAATAAAAAGCTTGAGTTAATAGTCTTTATTTTATGAAACTAGGTCAGGTACTTACTAGGATATTTAAAAGTATGGAATTAAGTATGAATTACTAGTAGTACTATTTAACATAATGCAATAACGATCATTACTTTCATAAACATTAGGCACAACAAAAATATTATTTGCAAATTAATAAGAAAATTAATAATGTAGAATAACGTTTACCGCGCAAATTATTTTAATCCACAGTCAGACTAGCTATAACTTTAACAAAATATCAGTTTTATCGGAATTAATTAATTTTCGAATCGAATCACACGATATCTTTCGATGACTTTGCGAATGCAGTACGATGATACGATTACTTTTACGTTGCGGCAATCACTAAAATTCGCTAAAATGACACTAATGACGTTTAAAAAGTGGCACGCTCGGCCTCATACAATTTTTGACACATGCTGCATCTATCCATATCTGTGGTTGCCATTAAAAGAAATTAGTACCATTAGTTTTCCGCAACATGGCGAGGGTTTTTATGTTCCTGGTCAGGCTATACCTCATTTGATTTGAATGACCAAAATGATTTCAAAACCTTTTTTCCACCCAAATCGTGGTATCACAACAATTTATTAGTCGAAAATATTTGTTAATTTTTCATTTCGATATTTTTTCACAAATATACGACCTAAATGTCAATGTGACAGAGCCCACAAAGTTGTGGACGCTAGTTGGCGCTGTAATCGTGCACAGAGCCAATAGTCGAGTTTTAGATGTAGTTTGCTCACTAAATAAATTCTAGCTTTTATTGCAACTAAAAAATTTTAGTAAGTAGGTAGGTATTGTACCTACACAAATGTTAGTACAATACTTTCTTAGTTCAGTTATCTGAACTAACAAACATCAAGAGAGAAAAAAGAAGGTAAAGTAACAAAATAAATAAAAATATAATCATTTATTGACAATTTATAAAACAGCACAAACATCGGTACCTAGTTGTTTAAATTGATACGGTTCATTTGTTACAATAGAGAATATTAATTATATTAAAAATACCTACATCAACACCACACAGAAAGTCAGGGATATCTATGTTAATAAAAAAAACATTATTTACTTATCACGCCTTTCCACTGGCTGAAGTCTTTTGAATTTTTAACTTATTACAATAACCCTTGTGGGTTGGTCTGATTTTCAAGTTGATCACGAGCTTTTCGTAGGACTCCTTGAGTTTTATGAATTTCTCGGCAGATTGCACGCTGTACACTTCTTTTTCTCATATTAGCAGCATTTAACTGTGCCAAAGTTTCTGCCAACGTTGTTTTAGTTCTGGCAAGTTTCTGCTTAAGAGTTAAATTTTCTTCATATAGTGAACCTGAAAAAATAATGCATTAAGTATGCTTGGATCTCACAATTATGTATTTAAGCTGCTAATACAATAAGTATACTATATAATGTATATTAAAATAATTAAAAATATTATTAGACAATAGGAGCAGTCATAAGAATATTACATAAATTTATTTTTTGAGCGTAAAAAGTACTGTATAAACTTACGAGGTGACAATGTAACAGCTTCATTTTGTTCCAGGCTTGACAGCCTGTCACTATCAATACCCTGGTCTGGAGACGTTGGCCTTTCTTCTTCTGATTGGCCTTCATTAACGTATGCTACTTTCATATTGGCGTCCATAGCCACTTTACGAGTTACTTCGATTTCTAGTTGAGCGTTCATGTCTAATGCAGACGCTAATTTTTCGCGGGCTTCTTCTAGTTCTCTTTCAATTCTTAATCGGTCATGTTGAGCCCGTGCTCGCTCTAAAGCGGCCTGGGAAGCTTGCACTGTTGCCTCGTCTGCAGCCCGTCGCAAAGATCGTTCGGTTTCCATGTGCATCGTTTCCATTTCTTGTCTTTCAACTCGCAACTTTTCATTAAAGCTAACGGCTTCGGCTAATTGTTTTTCAACCTCCGCAATCTTAATCTCCAAGCGTTTTATATTTTCACACATGAAATCTGCATTCTTCTTTAATTCCGCATGATTGGCACGTTCAGAAGCTAGATTATTTTTTAATTCATCCCTTTCCACTATGAGTTCATTTATTTGTTGCATAGCAAACTCCAATTTGCTCTTGAGATCGTTGTTATCGTCTTCAATAAGATCATTTCGTTTAACCAGTTGATTCATTTCTTCAACTGAAAGATGTTCATTGACGTTCTTGTTGTCTTCGGACCGAGAGCCTAAAGAAACACGTGACCTTCTTGACCGATATTTATTGACATCCGAAGTGGATTCTCTAGCAACCACTCCAGTGTCGCATAGACCAACTCGAGCTAAAGACACGTTTCTATCAGGCTCTGACCAGCACTCTGACTCAGACATAACATCTGCTTGTGGGAAAGGCTTTGATCTCTTCAATGAGAATTTACTCATTTCTTCCGCACAGATACCGTGATGTCCAAACATCATAGTTAGATCTTCAATTCTTAGTGCGTTTGATACATCTAGGTTACTTTCATCCATCGTGAAGTCTTCTGGTGCCATAGACTCGTCTAATTTTAATCCTACCGGAAGTGCTAAGCTCTGTTCTAAGATACTTTCGGCCAATTTTTGTTTGTCCTCACCCAAAACACACCTGTTGAATAAAAAAAAATACAATATTTATTCAAAGTAATGTAAAATTAATTCATTAATTACATCTATTTATCATGACACTTACTTGTGTGATAAAAGTTTGTCCAGAAAATAAGCCAAGCCTTGTAAACGACGAGTCAACAATTGTTGAAGGTTTCTAAAATGAAACAATTATTTTATTATTAAATATCCCATGTAACTGAACTTCTGTTTGTAAAAATAGTAAGTAATCGTGTAATCGACTTCGAAGTGAACGTAAACTTATTTTAACATAAAAAATAAACACATGCAATGCAATGGGAAATAAGATAACTACTCTGGCACAGGCAATAACTAGTAGGGTACTTTTTTAAATTTAGATAATTTTGTGATACGTTACCCTGTATTGTCTTCGTTATTGATATTATCGACATTTTTTTGAAGCTCTCTCACTTTATTTTCCAAATCCTTAATGTGTTCATCTTTGCATTTCAATATTTCTTCATATTTTTCCATTTGGGAGTCACTTACGTGTGCGTATGCCAGTTCTTTGTTCTATAACATAATAATAATGTTAGTATTAATGTGTACAAAAATACGAAAACTTTATAATATTACTTTTACTAGCAACTTTCTTCAACCGCATTCTTTCGGTAAATAATATTTATTTTTTAAATTAATGTTTAGAATAATGGTATAATATTTATTATGGAGATATTGTAATACCAACCAATTTCAATTTCTTTATTTCTTTATCTTGTTGCTGTATTTTTTTCATGCAACCTTTAATCATTTGTAACGCCTTCCGATTTTCTCTTCTAAGTTTGATAAGTTCGTCCTGTTGGCATATAATTAAATTTAAGGAATACGTTAAATAACCCAATATTTCCACCAAGCAAAACGCACATTATGTCAAAAAGCTTACCAAATCATCATTATTTACGGTTACAGCCAAGTAATCACTGAAACAATATATCATATTATTACATACAGGGTGGTGATTTCAATACTCACCATATTTATTTAGGTGATCTATTATGACTTATACGCATTTAGCACCAAAACAAAATTACAAACGAAAGTGGATTTTATAGCGAATATTTTCCGTGCGAAATCAATTTGTTCTGTGGCTCGCAATACTGCAACAGTTTATACTGCGGCACCATCGAGCTACGCGGATCGCTCGCTTATCATGTCGGATAGCCTACTGAAGGAAGCCATGTAAAGTAGGTAGTGTAAATAGGTATTTTTCTTTGACAAACTAAAGTTAAAGTTCGTTTTAATTTTATTTTCGAAGTCAATTTTTTACTGATTCGTTATCAGAATAAGCTAATAATGAACTCCCTAAATATGGCGAGTATTGAAATCAACACCCTGTATTATATTTATTATTTTGTTTTATTTATTTATTACTACCGCAATAGTGGTACTGGTGACTGCGGCGTAATAAGCATTTATTGTAAAACTAGCTTCTGCCCGCAGTTTCACCCGCGTGAAATTTAGTTTGTCACAGATCATCATGAATTATAGCCTATATGTTATTCTGGGTTATAGAAAGAAAGAAAGAAAGAAAAAATGTTTATTCAGTATCATCGACAATACACTTGCAATACTTAACATTATTTAATGAGAAGGTAATTACAATGATACTGAAAAGGTATCCACTCAGCATGGTGTCGTAGCATCTCAGTAGATAATGCCACGACGCTGGTCTTCCGTGGACACCCAAACAGGGAGAGCACTACTGAGCACAACAATTGCTTATGAATCATGATACATAATAATATAAATACCTCATAAATACGTTACATATTGTACACCTTATATACAGGGTGTTTCTTGTAAGGTGTCAAGCCGAAGGCAGGTGATAGGTGAGGACTAGACCTATCGATTTCACCCCCATGTATGTTCTACGATTTTTCGTAGTTTAGAAGTTATCGTTAATTTTGTGATTTTTTCAAATTTCAGGACCTAGTGGCTTAATTTTTTTTTTATCTTTTTTTTGGGTTGACTTTTCTCAGATTTCTTTTTTTTGACAGATTCCCTATTAAGTGCAGATATTTGAAAAAAATAATCACCTTCCTATCTTTGATGCAAGATACAAAATTTTTGCTAGAAACATAAAAAATATGCTTTTAGCAGAACATTCTAAAATTTTCAATTGAAATGTATGAGAAAAAAAAAGAATTTCCATAGGTCCAAAATAATTTTAAAAACTGCGCAGTTTTCTAAACTTTCATAATAACACAAAAAAACATGTACTTAATAGGCCATTATTTTCTGTAATCGCTCCACTAAAGTGGTAAGTCGGAGATTCCGTTACATGTTTTTGACTTTCTTAGGACTAAGTAATATTTGCAATCCCCTAAGTTTACGTTATGTAGAACACATTTAGAGACAGTAACTGAAAAGATTTTTTTTATCCACAACGTGGAAGCTCTTGCTCTTCATGTGGTATACAAAAGGGAATATGAAAATTTTGATGATAAACCACATTAGAATGCAAGAAGCTTTTGTAAATTTACGAATAATTGTTTTGCGTCGTTGTCGAATGTGCATTCAGGTCAGCGACGGACATTTTGAACATTCACTTTAAATTAAATCATTATACCCTTTTTTGCTCTCTCTCTCTCTCTCTCTCTCACACAGACACACACACACACACACGCAAACACACGCGCGCGCGCGCACACACACACACACACACTCTTTCTCTTTCCTTTCACACTCTAACAGGTAGGTATATCAAATTTAATCGTAAAGTAACAATCACCACTGTGGTCTAGTGGTAAGACTACCTATTTAGGACAGCCAATTCCTCTGTGGTTTAGGATTCCGGGTGAAGCTCGCTGATCATCCAGCAGTTTCCAACTTTCCATCAGGTCAGATGAAGGGCAAGAGCTTCCTCGTTGTGGATAAAAAATGTTCTGTTCAGTTATTGTCTCTAAACGTGTTCTACGTAACGTACACTTAGTGGATTGCAAACATTAGTTAGTCCTAAGAAAGTCAAAAACATGTAACGGAATCTCCGACTTACTACTTTAGTAGAGCGATTACAGAAAATAATGGCCTATTAAGTACATGTTTTTTTGTGTTATTATGAAAGTTTAGAAAACTGCGCAGTTTTTAAAATTATTTTGGACCTATGGAAATTCTTTTTTTTTCTCATACATTTCAGTTGAAAATTTTAGAATGTTCTGCTAAAAGCATATTTTTTATGTTTCTAGCAAAAATTTTGTATCTTGCATCAAAGATAGGAAGGTGATTATTTTTTTCAAATATCTGCAACTAATAGGGAATCTGTAAAAAAAAAGAAATCTGAGAAAAGTCAACCCAAAAAAAAGATAAAAAAAAAAATTAAGCCACTAGGTCATGAAATTTGAAAAAATCACAAAATTAACGATAACTTCTAAACTACGAAAAATCGTAGAACATACATGGGGGTGAAATCGATAGGTCTAGTCCTCACCTATCACCTGCCTTCGGCTTGACACCTTACAAGAAACACCCTGTATAACTCTTTACATAATTATAAGAAAGTTAGCACACAGTTACCATAACAACCATAGCAATACATGTTACTGATGAAACGTGGAACTTGAAGTGAGTGTATTTTAATTTACATTAATTTCAGTTTGCTGTCCTATAATGAGTCTTTTTGCAAATTTAAAAGGAAACCTTTGTATTTATATTTAAAAGAAAACAATGAGAAACATTTTTTAAGGGGTGGAGGGATGTTGTTCCAACATTTCGTGGCTGAGTATCGAAAACTTCCACGAAATGCAGCTGTACTGTGGCTAGGACAACATAGAAGAGAAGCAGTTCTGATACGATTAGAAAATAACAATTTGTCATATAAATATGAGGGCGATTTATTTTGAATTACACCAAATAAAAGACATGCATAATGCAGTGAACGTCGAGATTGCATATTAATTAAATTATTGTGATTTAGAAACGGAGTAATATGAGACCTGGGAGGAATGGTAAAACAAAATCGTGCACACGAATTTTGAACTCTCTGTATTAACTTTTTGGTATAACCAAAGAGGCACTCGCCCATAACAGTATCAGCATAATTCAGTTTTGATAATATAAGCGCTTCACAAAGCTTAATTCTTATATTAACATCCAAGAACATTCTAATCTTATATAGCACGCTAAGCCTGTAGTAACAATTTCTTACTATTTCCAAGACATGGTTATGAAACCGTAGCCTATTATCCATGAGAACTCCTAAGTTGCGGGCTTCAGTTACTTTCTCGACATCTGTGTCTCCTATCTTAATTGCAGGATTTAACTTTTCTATGCTGCTAATCTGAGTCGCAGAACCCAGCACGAGAAACTTAGATTTAAGCGGGTTCAGAACTAAACCATTTCTATTTGCCCATTTGTCAATCCGCTCTAAATCTTCATTGATCTTATTGACAGCAGTTAAGGTTTCACTAGGCTTGAATTGGAGATAAATTTGCAAATCATCTGCATACAAATGATAATTACAGTCTTTGATAGAACCAATCAAATCAGTGCTATATAAAATAAATAAAATTGGGCCCAATATGGATCCCTGCGGTACTCCACGACTTATTGGGGATGGCTTCGAACAAGAGCTAGTACCATCCACACCAACCACCTCCACCCTCTGCGATCGTCCATCAAGATAGCTGGCAAACCATCTAAGTGACCCACTGTCAAACCCATAAAATGACAATTTAGACAGTAAAAGATTGTGGTTTATAGTGTCAAACGCCCGCGAAAAATCAAGAAGGGTTAGTATAGATCCGTGTCCTATATCCTGTCCTGCTAAAATATCATCTACTACATCCAATAAGGCCGTGGCTGTGCTTCGACCGGCACGAAATCCAGACTGTTTAGAGGGCAAGATGTTGTTTGCATTCAAATAATCAGTTAACTGCTGACAGACTACTTTCTCAATTATTTTGGACAAAAAAGGGAGGATACTGATCGGTCTAAGGTCTTTTAGTTCGCTTGGGGTGGTGGTTTTTGGTATAGGCTTGACAAGAGCCTCCTTCCAGATATCAGGAAAAATGCCAGTTGAATAGACATATTGATCATTGTAGTGATTACTTTGAGTGTCCTTGGCATCGTTAAGATGATCATATCGCGGGAGATCCCGTCGACACCCATTGCATTAGTTGATATACTAGTGACTATTTTTAATATGTATGATTCATCAACTGTGTGAAGGCTGAATGAAGAGGAACCAAACCGATGGTATTCAAAATATGTAAGATCCGAAATGGTGGCGTTATCATTACCAGGTACCAGGAGAAAATGCCTATTGATAATATCTGTGTCGCTAATGTGAGAAGGTATTACAGATTGTTTACTTTTAAAGTCCACAATATTTCTTTTAATATTATTCCAAAGCAACTTGGGATCCTTAGTGTGCTGGTTAATATTTTTGCGGAAAAATCCTGCCTTTTCGCTGTACATGGCCTTATTTACAATTGATTTCAACTCTTTATAATATTTGATATCAGCATCTTTACCAGTACGACGGCACTTGACGTGAGCTTTATCCCTCAAACTCATCATTTGCTTTATGGTTGGCGTTATCCAAGGGAAGCTTGGCCTCTTAATATATGCTCGGCCTACGGGAGCATATACATCAAATACGTGCAGTATATAGGCATTAAAACACAGTATGGATACATTAATATCCTCGCCAATCATTTTTTCCCATTGAATACAATTCACAAACGCATCAAACTCGTCTAGATTGATATCCTTGAGAGGCCTGTAACATATAAATTTCGAAGGCGTTTTAGGTTTGTTAAGGCGTATTCTAAACGAGATAAAGGCATGACTGCTTAAATCAGGGATATAATCAACGTTAATTTTCGGTATTTTGATGGTACTACAGACAATATCTATAAGTGTCTCGGAATGATCTGTGAAATGAGTTGGTAGAGTTACATATTGTTCCAAATTTAAGGACCGAAAGAAATCCGTGAGCTTTTTTGTGTTAGTATCATTGATAGCAAGCATATTAATATTGAAATCCCCTACAAGAATAATGTGATCGAACATTGAGAGAGCGCCAACTGACTGAGTAAGAGCGTCAATAAAAATGTCCACACCAAGCCACGGAGGGCGATAAGCTGTTCCTATAGCCAGTTTGAGTCCCCCCAATGTGATGCTTAGCCACATTTGCTCAACCGAGTCTGAGTGTGGGGGTTTTATTTGTCGCGTACTAATACCATCCCTAATATATAAACAATAATACTGTAAAGTTTCATCAAAATCCGTTCAGTAGTTTTTGCATGAGAGAGTAACAAACATCCAGACATCCAAACTTTCGCATTATAATTATATTAGTAAGATAAAGTTACTAGATCAGAAATAGTAGTTGTAGTGTGGGTTTCGAAGTCCGAGTAGAAAGAGGGTTGAGTGACGTCACAGCCAAGTTATAATCCATCTCTTGAATCTTATGGAAATGTATTCATAAAATGCGGTGTGTTACATAGTTAAAATACACTCGCGAGCAAAAGTATGGAATCACTTACATGAAGTTGTTTCCACGCGATCTTGTGTACTAACGAATTTGTTAGTAACAAAAAAGTTACATCATTTTAAAGATTAAACTTTTAACTTTTAATTCATTCAAATCACACCAGTATTTAAAAAGATATCCCGGCTGATGTGAAGAAGTAAGGAAAAAGACATGTATCAACTGTTTGATACGTCGCGAGTTGCGGCCTATTTACCCCCTATAAAAGCACGTGTTTTCGGATTTTTGCTTTCACACGTTGATCCATACACATCTCCGCTTCTTTTGACACTTTACCTGAGATTCTACACCTTCAGAAGCAGCACAAATCGTTGCACTATTGCAAGAAGGGCTCAGCCAGCGGACTGTCGCACGTTAGTTCCACATAAGCCAGTCCTGGGTTTCGAAAGTTTTAAGACGCTTTCGGGAGACTGGTGGCTTTATCCCGAGACCAAGATCTGAACAGCGCCGGTGCACATCGCAGAGGGATGACCGTTTTTTCATGTCAACCTCTCTATGAAATCGTCACTTGACTGGTATCGACGTCCAGCAACAGCTCAGAAATGTTCGTAGGATAGCTGTTAGCAAGTGGACAGTTTGTCTTAGATATAAGCAATCTGGGGGCACGGCAGTGCCCCCACCAAGTCGAGCAAAAAAGCGGCACGGCCGTACCATCCTTTTCTCGAAGCAATTCAGGCCATTTTCGACCGCCTGTAACTTCGTTGTGGATAAAACTAGAAGGCTGAATTTTCATTAGCTATGCAGGCATTGTAAAGACACGGTATATTTAAAATTTCATTCAATTTGAACCAGTAGTTTAAGAATTATAACGGGTCAAAGTTACTTAATTTTGTCACTCACTGACTCACTGACTGTCTCACCGATCATCAAAATTCTAAGGCACTTCTAGCAGACCTAGAAGCTTCAAATTTGGAATATAAGTAGTGTTTGGTGTATGAATCAAGGAAAAACTAAAATATTTGGGGGCACGGTAGTGCAACCGCCAAGTCGAGTAAAATTTTTCAATTTCGGTCCAGTTTTCTAGATACATAACTGCTGTTTACAAAATACAAAAAGAAATGAGATTTGGGGGCACGGTAGTGCAACCGCCAAGTCGAGTAAAATTTTTCAATTTCGGTCCAGTTTTCTAGATACATAACTGCTGTCTACAAAATACAAAAAGAAATGAGATCCCATCAAAAACAATACTTGTCAAAAAAACCAAGTCTCGCAACTCAGTTGTTCTACGGTAAAAAGTTGTGAGATCCATGTAATACCAAGTCCAGGCCAGGAAATCTTTAACGTTTTACATAAATATATTGACTTGGCCATCGCATGAAAACACGTGTAAATTAAATTATTTAGTGCGATGGCCAAGTCAATATATTTATGTAAAACGTTAAAGATTTCCTGGCCTGGACTTGGTATTACATGGATCTCACAACTTTTTACCGTAGAACAACTGAGTTGCGAGACTTGGTTTTTTTGACAAGTATTGTTTTTGATGGGATAGAATTTGACTCCAAAAAGGCCTGCCACAGGATCGAAACTGACGGCAGGTCACCGATAAGAACGCTTTCAATTTGCTCGTACACATCTAGATGGGAAGTCGAGCAAGCCACCCCCATAAGCCACTGTTTCAGCGAACCAGCACTGCACAAATCGCTCCCCAGGCCGCCTATAGACCCGACCTCTTCGACTGCTGCACTGCAAACACAGTCTGCATTCATTGGAGAACAAAACTCGCCTCCATTACTCGCCTTCCCATCAAAATAATTGTGAGCTAATTGAAAGCGTGCTTGTCGGTGACCTGCCTGCATGGCAAGTCTGCGGTCTCTGTCATGATACGTGGGGGGGGGGGGTCTTTTAATCTTCGAATCGGTAGGTAACCCCAAAATCCTGGGGGGTACCAGGGGGTGCCTTACGACTTATGACGGGGGGAAGGGGTGACCGTCCCGGGTACCAACCCATGCTACTGCTTTTTGGAGTCAAATTCTATTGCTTATATCTTAGACGAACTGTCCACTCGCTAACAGCTATCCTACGAACATTTCTGAGCTCTTGCTGGACGTCGATACCAGTCAAATGAAGATTTCATAGAGGTTGACATGAAGAAACGGTCATCCCACTGCGATTGGCACCGGCGCTGTTCAGAACTTGGTCTCGGGATAAAGCCACCAGTCTCCCGAAAGCGTCTTAAAACTTTCGAAACCCAGGACTGTCTTATGTGGAGCTGACGTGCGACAGCCCGCTGGCTGAGCCCTTCTTGCAATAGTGCAACGATTTGTGCTGCTTCTGAAGGTGTAGAATCCCAGGTAAAGTGTCAAAAGAAGCGGAGATGTGTATGGATCAACGTGTGAAAGCAAAACTTCGAAAACACGTGCTTTTATAGGGGGTAAATAGGCCGCAACTCGCGACGTATCAAACAGATGTCTTTTTCCTTACTTCTTCACATCAGCCGGGATATATTTTTAAATTTTGGTGTGATTTAAATGAATTTGGTATCAATTTGAAGTTAAACGTTTAATCTTTAAAATGGTGTCACTTTTTTTGTTACTAACAAATTCGTTAGTACACAAGTTCGCGTGGAAACAACTTCATGTAAGTGATTCCATACTTTTGCTCGCGAGTGTACATAAGACTTTAGTAGTAAATAGGACATAGCGTGGCCAGGCCCCCCACTAGGTAGACCGACGATCTGGTGAAGGTCGCGGGAAGAGCCTTAATGCTGGTAGCACGGGACCGGTCGTTATGGAAATTCTTGGGGGAGGCCATTGTCCAACAGTGCACGTCATTTGGCTGAACGAACAAACAAAAATAAAAACATTACATTAATAGGTACGAGTAGAAGATACAAATACAAAATACCTAAGATACAGTACTAATTAATTAGCCTTATACTCATAAATAAAATGAAAAAGTGAAAGAAAACGATAACATAGTATGTACATACCCAGCTGTTTCTGATTCCAGACATGTGTCGTCAACAGTTTCTTCTTTTCTCCCCAAGTCCTGTAATTTAAGCTAATTGTATTCAGATGCCTAATGTAGGTACATGAAGTGCCTAATATAACAGGTGTCTATCTACAAGGGCCGCGGATGAGGTTATTTAGCAAGTCATAAAATGCAACTATTGGAGGTCTACCTATTTTTAACCGACTTCAACAAACGAGGAGGTTCTGGATTCGGTTGGTATTTTTTTTAAACATAGGTACATAACATATGTAATGTATCTCAAAAACTCCACTTCAATAATCGACCGCCATACCTGTTGTGCAACTGAGACATCTCTATTGATTGCAGCATTATTATTTATTGATACGTCCACATTATCCGTAGAAATCGAACCCTGAAATGTGTTGGCATATCTATTAATTACCAAAGTAACGCACCATGTTTATTTTTAACAGTAGGTGATAAAATGATCTAAAGTACCTGTTGCTCTAAGACATCAATAGCTTCCGCAGCGGCCGCAAGGAGCTCCTGCTTATCTGATAGTTGCCTTCTGAGTTCTTCCACTTCTACTTGTAGTCTTACATTATGCTCCAATAAGCCCTGTAGCAAAATAATGATGATGATGTTTCATAAAAGATAAAAAAAACTATCAATTTTTATTAATGTAGTGAATAATGTATCATTAGCATGTGTTGAATAATATATTTTTACTTACCTGCACTGCCGGAGGTGATCCACTACCCAACTTTTCTTCTAGGAAGTAGATTCTTAACTTTAAATGGAAGTTTTCTTTGCGCAAACCGTTAAGCTGTTCTTCGTACTGCTTCATACTTATACCACTTGCATTAGTCAAATCTGCAACAGTAATTATAAAAATATTTTTCATTTTTAATTTTAAGTATTTTAATATTTTTTCGGTAAAAATATTAATGTTTTGTTTTACAAACCATGCCCTTCGGGTGCTGGTAGCGACATTTCTTGAAGTTTCCGTGGACTGGTGCTGTGGAGAAAAATAAAGTCAAATATTATCAAAATATTAAATGAGAACTCATCTTGCTTCGCGGTTACAGTCCGCTCAAAGGCGCGTTCCTTGAGCTCTGCATCAAGCTCCGCATGAACAACATTTACACTTGTAAAGTAGGTACGCGATTTATTAGGCAATATTAAAGTTTATTTATAGCAATAATTCTTGTATTTGTCTTTTTAAAAATTCACAAGTGGACCATAATCATTAAACAACAAAACCAGTAACTTTAATAAACGTAAAAGTACGAACTTCATTCGTGGATAATAATATCTATTCATTCACAGCAATGAATGCCAGCGATTTGAAGATAATAGCCGAGGAACTGCTTAGTTTAGGAGATAATATGTAGTTAATTTTGTAATATTTTAAAATTCTATGACCTAGTAGGCTTTAAATTTTTTTATCTTTTTTCTGGGTTGACTTTTCTCAGATTTCTTTTTTTTTATAGATACGTTATTAATTGCAATCACTTTTCTATCTTTGATGCAAGTTACAAATTTTTTGCTAGTAACTAACATAAAAAATATGCTTTTAGCAGAACACTATCAAATTTTCAACTTAAAATCTAAGTTGATCCAAGTCTGCCTGGCTAGCAACTCTATCTTCCTTAGTCTGTCACTATAACAATAATGTTAACAGCATTACTGTATTCCGGCATTTGGCGGTAGGAAGCCATAGTTCCTTTGTAGTTGAAGTTCCCTTCCACCTACTGCCTAATCATCAGTTTCCACCAGGTGTGATGAAGGGCAAGAACTTCCTCATTGAGAATAAAAACATGTTCTGTCCAGTTATTGTCTTGTATTGTGAATTGAAAGAATATGGACGACGACGTAGAAGCTATTTCAGCTGCTGCTATAGTGTGCTTATAATTATTATGTCAGTGTGTACCGCACGAAGGTAGTGAAAAAGTAAAGACAAAAAAGAAGGTGGTGGATGTGACAAAATAGAAGGTGGTGAATAACCGCTTCATTCTGGTAAAACTCCAAAAATTTGAATATATCGTCGTTTGTTGAGAGCGACATTAATTTCTTCGTATAGCTACAACGGACGCCAACCGCGTAATAAACACGGACAAACATGTGGACGCTATTGGCCGAGTGCGCGCGAGCGCCTTTGATTTGTGACGAAAAACCGACAACGTTCCGAAGTGCAGCAAGTGATCACGAGTGACAGCGAGTCGTGGCAAGCGATGGCAAATGCGTCGTATACACGTTGGTGCTTGCCTCCCTTCGACCAACTAGGCGAGCGCCGCCGAGCAATGGCAAGGCAACGCAAATGGCAATGCCAGATTTTGTATGGAAGGTGGCGTCTTTTTTTTTTCGCGCGGCCATCGACCAAACTTTATTTTTTGATTACAAAATAGTGTAATAAACCAAACCTATTATTGCATGTATACCTCTAAACTCAGTCTGAACTGAGTTACGAGCATTAGAAGTTTGATGATTTTCATACTAGATTTGCTTTTTGCGCGCAAGTTTTGTAAGAAATTGCAACAAAATATTGCGCAATTTTTTTATTGCGCTGATTCTGCTGCATACTGATGTCTGGAGCCTTTAATGGATGGTATTGTTTGTTTACACATACAATGTCACTATTTTGTTGCAATTTCTTACAAAACTTGCGCGCAAAAAGCAAATCTAGTATGAAAATCATCAAACTTCTAATGCTCGTAACTCACTTCAGACTGAGTTTAGAGGTATACATGTCATAGTAAGTTTGGTTTATTACACTATTTTGTAATCAAAAAACAAGGTTTGGTCGATGGCCGCGCGAAAAAAAAAAGACGCCAATTTCCGGCATTGTCTTTTACTGTCTAGACGTTGGTATTGGCGTACACTCGTCAAGGCTCGGCCAACATGTACAGCAGGCTTAAGAAAGTCAAAAACATGTAACGGAATCTCCGACTTACCACTTTAGTGGATCTGTTATAGTCAAACCTCGAAGTTCCGGCACTCCTAGGTTTGACTAGTCAATCCTCAGGTCTGACTAGAAGTCTTAGTCAAAGCCCAAACATTTCGGCCTTTGACTAAATAATGTTAGTCAAACCTAGGAGTAACTAATTTGGTCAGGCAAAGGTCGAAACTCAATTTAATGAAATCGGGGTTTGACTAATCAAACCTCAATTAAGACTTTAAACTAAACTATACTTAATTCTGATCTCGAACTTATTGCATAGGCGTTACGAGTACGACGGTAGGTACGAGTAACTAAACTTGTACAATACTGAGGTTGGTTGTCAGTGTTTCTAGATCGATCTTGATTAATTACTAATTTATAGGGTTCTGTTACCTTAAAGGATAAAGAGTTTAGACCATATTATTATGACTTCGCTAAATGTTGTCTGTCACCAGGCTCGTATCTCATGAATCATTCACTTTATAAATAAATAATTCAATAACATACTTAAATATTTAAGGGGGGCTCTCATACAGCAAACGTGACTTGTTGCAGTTTTTTAATTGATATTAATTAAAACGTAAACAGGTGAACCCTTGAAATATTCACATAATTTTAGTTGCATTTTAAAAATAAATCATAAAATTAAAATAAAATCAATATTTAAGGGGGAATACACAAAAAGAGTCGCACGGAACCCTTCGTGAGCGAATCCGACTCACACATGGCTGGTTTTCTATTTGCCGTCTACTTTTGACCGAGTCTGTCAGTCGTTTCTAGGATTGACTAGGCAAAGCCCGAAACAGATTATTTTAGTTTCGACGTTTGACTGAACCGTTTAGGCACTTCTAGGTTTGACTTAGTCAAAGGCCGAAATAAGAATTTACTTCGGGGTTTGCCTGAAGGCCTTGGTCAAACCTAGGATAGACCAGTCATTCCGCGAAGAGACTGCATATCGACCTTTGACTATGACAGATCGATTACAGGAAATAGTGGCCCATTAAGTACATGTTTTTTTGTATTATTATGAATGTTCAGGAAACGGCGCAGTTTTTAAAATGATTTTGGACCTATGGAAGTTCTTTTTAGGGTTACGTAGCCAAATGGCAAAAAACGGAACCCTTATAGATTCGTCATGTCTGTCTGTCTGTCTGTCCGTATGTCACAGTCATTTTTTTCCGAAACTATAAGAGCTATACTGTTGAAACTTGGTAGGTAGATATATTCTGTGAACCGCATTAAGATTTTGATGCAAAAATAAAAAAATATTGGGGGCTCTGAAACTCAAAAATGTTTTTTTCATCAAACACACACGTGTGGGGTATCTATGGTAGGTCTTCAAAAATGATATCGAGGTTTCTAAAATATTTTTTTCTAAACCGAATAGTTTGCGTGACAGACGCTTCCAAAGTGGGAAAAAGTTGGTACCCCCCCCCCCTCTAACTTCTAAAATAAGAAAATTAAAAATCTAAAAAAAACATAAATGATGTACATTACTATAAAAACTACCAACGAAAATTGATTTGAACGAGATCTAGTAAGTAGTTTTTTTTAATACCTCGTAAATCGTTAACCGCTTATTACCGCGTAATCTTTCATACAAATAACTTAAATTAAAAAAATAATAATTTTAATTTCACAAATTTGAACCCTTTGTGCGTGAATCCGACACGCACTTGGCGGTTTTTTTTATTTAAACTTTTAAGTTGAAAATTTGATAGTGTTCTGCTAAAAGCATATTTTTTATGTTTCTAGCAAAAATTTTGTTTCTTGCATCAAAGATAGGAAGGTGATTATTTTTTTCAGACATCTGCAATTAATAACGAATCTGTCAAAAAAAAAGAAATCTGAGAAAAGTCGCCCAAAAAAACTAGGCCCCCCCTGAAAAATTACCCTAGATACGCCAATGTACGACACCCACGAGAAGAGTGCTTTTGGATGACTAATACGACAAACTTAAATAGTTACCTACATTTTACTTATCGAATTTTTGTCATTTTGTTACCCTTTGTTCACAATTATTTCTTTTAATTAAATAAAATTAATACACGGATTCTTTCTTACCTAAACGGTGACGGTACACCACAGGCTGCATGCTTTGAACTATGCACTCGCGGCAGAGTTGCCATTTTGAACTCTATGATCACATCAACCAACACGACTGGACTGCACAGTACAACAACGCAGTTGAAATACTAACTTTATGAGAAGTATTTGAACTATAGTAACTTATCTATCTTGTAAACAAACACACTTTAATGAGTAATACGTCACTATTCCCACTATTTAGCATAATTTTAATGAACGTGAATAATCTATGCCCTTTATTTCGTTATAATTATTGTAATAATGCTTTTAAGCTAATTAGGGCTACTTGGATAAATGAGACACACACATTGCTAATCAAAACAAACAACATAATTTGGAAAGCAAGTTTTAAATGCAAGTTTATTATCCCGTGTTGTTATTCACGAGTCACACTGGGACTGACTGGGGGATTTGGAACAAACATCTTTCTGATATCGGGAGTTTTTGTAAGAGTTCTTAATGTAAGGACACAACGGTGGTTTTTGCTTGTCTTGTCGTGACGAGAAATAGGGATCGATGACAGAGAAAAATAGCTGGTTAGAAAGAGAAACATAGAGATCAGACGGATGCTGCTCGTGTACAACACACAGAAATAGAATTAGAGGCAGTGCCATTAGGAGCTCGTTGTTCCAAATTTTCGATTTATGCGTTACTTCCTGCATTTGCTGTGTTACAAATAATTAATACGATAGATAATTTTGTGACAATTAATACCATAATAATACAGAATTGGTTTAATTGGTAAAGTGGTATATCTCGTAACTATGTTTAGGTAGATGTGTCTTGTGTCAGTGTGTCTTGATAAAGTGCACATATGAAAATAGGTAAAACTAGACCTATTTTTATCGACAAAAAAGGTAAAAAAATATCTGAGATTTTTTTTTAAATTATAGATTTTTTTTCTTTCAATTAACTACCTACTTATTGTAAAGAAAACGTAATAACTTTTAAACTAAGAGGTAGGAAGGTATATCGTGATTAAATAAAAAACTGTAATAATGCTAAATAACAGGCGATACTAAATAAATACGTAAAATACCTACCCAAAAAATAGGCAACGAGTAATAAAAAAAAATTGAGAAAAATCTGCACTTTAATTTGTGTTTTTTTGGTTATTTGATAAATTTCCCTAATAATTCCCCCATAACAAGTGATTTTTATTACTTTGTGTTATTCTCTATCGTATTACCTTTGCAGCTTTGTAAAATCTAAAATCTCATGTCTCTATCTCTATCACAACATTTGCTATGATCGTTTGAACAAAGTCCTGCCACCACATTAGTCCACATTATTCTCCGCCTCAGGTAGACACAATTTTAATTAAAATAAATAAAATAAGAATAAATATCCTTGGACATTTTACACTGTGCGCCTCTAGTGCCAAACTAAGCAAAGCTTTTACTATGGGTACTAGATGACGGATATAAACATAAGTACTTAAATACTTTTTTTTTGTAAATACATACATACATAATGGACAAGTTTCAAATTTTTTTCTTTTAAAAAATCTTGAAAATATAAGTAAAACTAATATAGCCCGACCAGCCCCCCTAGACAAAACGCACTTTTTGATCGAATCGAAAATCGAATCCGTCAAAACTCCATACAAAAAAGGAGTTTGACCGATTTTAGACGTTTGTCAAAGTTAAACTAAGATGGTGCAACCCACCCTAAGGCTATTTTGACAAATCCGTATCGCGATGTCGTTTTGACAGCTAGTTTGACAGCAAAGCATAGAAGTAAACAGAGAGCTGTGGGTTTAGTCAAAATGCCATCGCAAACCAATAGGACAGGGATGGCGAACCTTTATGTATCAACGTGCCACCTTTCTAAATATTTTTTGATGTAGTCATAGACGTGCCTTCAAAATAACACCTGATGTTATCAATGAGGTGTAGTATCGCACAAGTGACAGGACCTTACTCTACAGTGGCACTAATTGATGAGGGCAAATACGATAGCCCAAAATCTATTTTATTTTATAGTAAATTTTGTGATTGGTGGCGTGCCATCAATATTGTGGCGAGTGCCATCATTGGCACGCGTGCCATTGGTTCGCCATCCCTGCAATAGGAAGTTTTCGCTAATGTCAGTCGCCGCGTCACCAGTAATTCGATTCGATCGTAAAATGGCAGCCAAAATGCACATTGAACCACCAACGACGCGGCGATATAAAAGTTCATTCAAAATCGAATAAAAGTTAAAAAATGTCTATGACTGCGATTGTTCTTACTTTTTTTTAGCTTTTTTTTAATTAGTTTCTTCCTTCTTTCTGCTCTCTGTTTACGTCTATGCTTCGCTGTCAAAACGACATCGCGATACGGATTTGTCAAAACAGCCTTAGGGTGGGTTGCACCATCATAGTTTAACTTTGACAAACGTCTAAAATCGGTCAAACTCCATACAAAAAACACCGGTTATCGTCATAGTTACGGTCAAAGTTAGGTGGTGCAACTCACCCTATTGGTTTTCGATCGAATCGAAGCTTATCAACGGGGTTTTGGTAATCGCAATGAAAATGGCGGGTGTTTCGATTCGATTTTGATTGACTCTTAAATGCATGTTGGCTAAGCCTTTGTATGTAAAATTTCAATGCAGTCTTTCGATTATCGATAGGTAGGGCTTTGCGATTCGATTTTTAGCCGTTTGGCTAAGCCTTTTTTGTTATCGACCACTTTTGCGATTTGTTTATTTGTTTGCGATTTTAAAGTGCATTTTGACTAGATCCACAGAAAGAAGGAAGAAACTAATTAAAAAAAAAGCTAAAAAAAAGTAAAAACAATCGCAAAGTCATAGACATTTTTTAACTTTTATTCGATTTTGAATGAACTTCTATATCGCCGCGTCGTTGGTGGTTAAATGTGCATTTTGGCTGCCATTTTACGATCGAATCGAATGAGGGCTATCGTTTTAGCGCTCACCAGTTGGCGCCACTGTAGAGTAAGGTCCTGTCACTTGCTAGTAGCGAAGACAGTGGCACCGACTGGTGAGCGCTAAAGTGGTAGGAGGACTATCGCATTTGCACTCATCAAGATG
This sequence comes from Ostrinia nubilalis, assembly GCF_963855985.1. Classification (NCBI taxonomy): domain Eukaryota; kingdom Metazoa; phylum Arthropoda; class Insecta; order Lepidoptera; family Crambidae; genus Ostrinia; species Ostrinia nubilalis. The sequence continues at coordinate 10,288,602 of NC_087090.1, forward strand.
GCGCCACTGTAGAGTAAGGTCCTGTCAATCGCCAGGAGTGCCAACTGTTAAGTATAAAAACGATAGCCCTCATTACTGGTGACGCGGCGACTGACATTAGCGAAAGCTTCCTATTGGTTTGCGTTGGCATTTTTAGACCCACTGGTCCAGTGCTGTTGACAGATCCGTTTTTTTTTTTAAATCTAGTAGTTTTTAATTTTTCACCCAGGGTCACTCAAGATTCTTTCTTAGTAAAATTGTGTAACCTTTTTTGACATATCCAAGACCTAACCATATTTAAAAAGAAAAAGAAGACTTTGACATTATAGTGTCATTCTCGACAATGCGTTAGGTAGATGACCCACGCTGTGGGTCTAGACAAAGTGCACATTTTAATCGCAAACCAGTCGAAAAGCCTTTTTTTGTATGGAGTTTTGACTGATTCGATTTTCGATTCGATCAAAAAGTGCACTTTGTCTAGACCCACTGAACTGTCCCACCAAACTCAATGACAGGGGGGCGCTACCATCGTTCAACTATATGGTTTCCAACATGGCAAAAATCGGAACTAGCGATCCGGTATTGACGGTGGCGCCCCACTGTCAATGTCATGCATAGGACAGTTCAGTATTTTGGAACATTGTGATTGAAACTTGGACAGATGGCCTGACGTCACGGCACCGCCTATGTTTATGTACCACGCGAAAATATGGAGGTAATTTAAATAATTAATTTCTCAGCCATTTCTTGATGGATTTCAAAAATAACTTCACCGGCTTTTTAGTTTTCAACCAACTTCAAAAAAGGAGGAGGTTCTCAATTCGACCCGTATTCGACAGACGCTTCCAAAAAAGTTGGTCCCCCCCCCCTCTAACTTCTAAAATAAGAAAATGAAAAATCTAAAAAAAAACATAAATGATGTACCTACATATGTCACGCAAACTATTCGGTTTAGAAAAAAAGTATTTTAGAAACCTCGATATCATTTTTGAAGACCTATCCATAGATACCCCACATGTACCTATGGTGTTTGACGAAAAAAAAATTTTTGAGTTTCAGTTCTAAGTATGGGGTTCATCAGTTCTAAGTTCAATATTTATTATATTTTTTTTTTGCACCAAAATCCACAGAATACACCTACTTACCAAGTTTCAACAGTATAGCTCTTATACAGTGTGAGTCACGTTAAAGTGTACATATGAAAATAGATGAAACTAGACCTATTTTTATCGACAAAAAAGAAGTCAAAAAATTTTTGAGATTTTTTTTTAAATTTTTTATAGAATTTTTTTTCTTCCAATTACTTATTGTAAAGAAAACGTAATAACTTTTAAACTAAGAGGTATATCCTGATAAAATAAAAACAGTAATAATGCTAAATAACAGGTGATCCTAAAAAAATACATAAAATACACAAAAAAGACCAACAAATAATAAAAAATGACACTTTTTGAAAAAAAATTGCTTTTAAATTCGTGTTTTTTTGGTTATTTAAACAATTTCCCCAAAAAATGCCCCTATAACCGGTGGTTTTTATTACTTTGTATTATTCTCTATCGTATTACCTTCGTAAAACCAAAAATCGCACGTCTCTATCCCTATCACGTTTGCAATGATCGTTTGAACTAAGCCTCTCCGGGTGCGCCATTCAACGCTTCGTTAACAACGAAACTGAAAATGGCTCTAGATTTGTAATTTTGATAAAGACAAGTTAGATTTCAAATAAAAACAAAAGATTTCGAAGTAAAATAAGCATTTTAGTTAAAATTAAAATTGTCTCTACCTGTAGCGGAGAATAATGTTGTGGCAGGCCTTTATTCAAACGATCATAGCAAATGTTGTGATAGGGATAGAGACTTGCGATTTTTGGTTTTACAAAGATAATACGATAGAGAATAATACAAAGTAATAAAAACCACCTGTTATAGGGGCATTTTTTGGAGAAATGGCAATGCCAGATTTTGTATGGAAAGTGGCGTCTTTTTTTTTTCGCGCGGCCATCGACCAAACTTTGTTTTTTGATTACAAAATAGTGTAATAAACCAAACTTACTATGGCATGTATACCTCTAAACTCAGTCTGAACTGAGTTACGAGCATTAGAAGTTTGACCACCACTTACCACGTGACTCGCTTAGAGAAGTTTTTAAAGAAATCAATATATTGACTGTGGCTTCGCAATACATATTTGATAACATTATGTATGTCCGTAAACATATACATTTATTTACTAAGAAAAGTGACGTCCACTCATTTAACACGAGACATAAGAATAAACTTGCTGTTCCATCATTTAGGTTGCATAAGATAGGTAATTCATTCTTGGGGAAATGTATTACCATATTTAACAAAATACCACACAACCTTGTCGAATTGCCAATAAACAAATTTAAGATACATATAAAAAATACCCTTATGTCCAAAGGGTACTACAAGGTTCGAGACTATATTGATGACAAGGATGCGTGGTCAGTTCAGTCTGCACATATTTGATGTACTTAAATTTGACTATTCTTACCGTTAGATAATTCCTGGCAATAAGTGGTGACTGAGTTTGTTCCGGCGTTTCTTCTCAGCACTTGCCATATGTTTGTCTCGAAGCGCTGGTAGGGCCCAAAAGATAAGGAGACATGTAAAGTGCCCCATAAGGGCTACCTTTTTCTTTTTTTATTATTTTCTATTGACGTTCATAAGTGCCACTTGTGGTCTAAACTGAATAAATATTTTTGATTTTGATTTTGATTTTGATTTTGATTTTGATTATACTAGATTTGCTTTTTGTGCGCAAGTTTTGTAAGAAATTGCAACAAAATATTGCGCTATTTTTTATTGCGCTGATTCTGCTCCATACTGATGTCTGGAGCCTTTAATGGATGATATTGTTTGTTTACACATACAATCTCACTATTTTGTTGCAATTTCTTACAAAACTTTGCGCGCAAAAAGCAAATCTAGTATGAAAATCATCAAACTTCTAATGCTCGTAACTCAGTCCAGACTGAGTTTAGAGGTATACATGTCATAGTAAGTTTGGTTTATTACACTATTTTGTAATCAAAAAACAAAGTTTGGTCGATGGCCGCGCGAAAAAAAAAGACGCCAATTTCCGGCATTGTCTTTTATCAAATAACCAAAAAAACACGAATTTAAAAGCAGATTTTTTTTAAAAAGTATCATTTTTTATTATTTGTTGGCCTTTTTGTGTATTTTATGTATTTTTTTAGTATCGCCTGTTATTTAGCATTATTACTGTTTTTATTTTATCAGGATATACCTCTTAGTTTAAAAGTTATTACGTTTTCTTTACAATAAGTAATTGGAAGAAAAAAAATTCTATAAAAAAATAAAAAAAAATCTAAAAAAAATTTTGACCTCTTTTTTGTCGATAAAAATAGGTCTAGTTTCATCTATTTTCATATGTACACTTTAACGTGACTCACACTGTAGTTTCGGAAAAAAATGGCTGTGACATACGGACGGACAGACGGACGGACGGACGGACAGACAGACAGACATGACGAATCTATAAGGGTTCCGTTTTTTGCCATTTGGCTACGGAACCCTAAAAACAAAACGCATCATGTACCTACTTACTTATTTATTGAATTCAAAGTACCTACCTAATTACAATAAGATAAATCGACTTAAAAGTCTCGATTTCATAAAAAAGGAAGTGTATTTGTATGGCGAACAATTGGGAAATAAATTTTCTTGTTACTGGTATCATTCCCGTATTTAATTTTTGAAAGCCAAATTCAAGCAAAATACGCGTCGAATTGTAGACTTACTTATGAAATGTAACACTGGTCACTTTCTTTCGTTTTTCTGATGTATTTAGACACCCTTTCACACTGCACTGACTATCTGTCTAGGCTTTATTAATCTAAGCATACCTATAAATAAAATTATAATAAAAAATAACTTTTTTAAAAACAAGCTTTTATTCTGAAATGCAGTTGTACACACACCAACTCGCTAGAGAAATAGTGGAACAAACCCACAAGACCACCACAAGACTGAAAAGATGGCAAATATTACAGTTGGACCAAAATGCTAGTGGCTTGGACTGAATATTGGAAGGCTGGACTCTGTGGCTGGACTAGATTGCTACGTGAATGAGTGAAGACCAAGGGAGAGAATTTACTGAAATACCCCTCCTCATGAACACAAACAAAAAAGCAAGACAAAACATCTGATTATGACCCAAGTCGATTGCAGATACAAAAAGGAAAAAAAATGCATTTGTACTAAAACGACAAATATAATTCTATGCAAGGTTCAAATAATTTTGAAAGCTTGTAGCGCAAAAATATAAATTCCATGCGGGATTTTATTTTACACTTTTTAGTTGTATCTAAATCTCTGGGCCCTGGTCATCATTAAGCACCAAAGTGCTCAGGAAGTCACATCCAACGAACCCAAACATGATAAGTTTCCGCCGTTTCGTTTAGGGAGTTCCTATGACCACCTCCTGACTCCCATCATCAGGACCCTGGACATTATCTAGCAATAAACTGCTCGAAAAGACAAATCCAATGAATCCAAATTCGATGCGATTTTGCTGTTTCGTTTAGGAGTTCCTATGGCCAACTCCTGACTCCATCATCAGTCCAGCTCAATGGTACCATAACATTGTATTGTCATTGTACTTGTTACATAAGTATACCAAATTTCAGCTTAATCGGTTGAGGAAAACTGGTCTTAAATACAGTTGCAACATTTGTCGCACACATACTAACAAGTGAAGTGAATATAAAGCTTGTAATAATAATTTAGATGATCTTGGTCAATATTACTTTTGACTGATTTTTCCAGTCAAAAGTGGTTTTGACCAAGAGCTTTTAGTCAAAATCACTTTTGATAAAATCACAATCAAACAATTTTAAAGTATAATGTTTAAATGTGTAATATTTATTGCAAACGTTGTGATAGGGATAGAGATATGAGATTTTTTATATTACAAAGGTAATACGATAGTAAGTAACACAAAGTAATAAAACCACCTGTTATAGGGGCATTTATTAAAGAAATTTTTCAAATAACCAAAAAAAAACACGATTTAAAATGCCGATTTTTCTCAAAATGTAACATTTTTTATTATTTTTTGCCATTTTCTGGGTATTTTGTGTATTGTTTTAGTATTGCCTGTTATTTAGCATTATTTCTGTTTTTATTTTATCAGGATATACCTCTTAGCAATGATATTCTTTTGTTTTTATATAATATCATTGCCTCTTAGTTTAAAAGTTATTACGTTTTCTTTACAGTAAGTACCTAATTGAAAGAAAAAAAAATCTAAAATAAAAAATTTATAAAAATCTCAAATATTTTTTGACCCTTTTTCTGTCGATAAAAATGGGTCTACTTTCACCTATTTTCATGTGTGCACTTTATCAAGACTCACACTGTATAATATTAGAAAGCCAAATAGTTTGTTTGTTTACTTGAACTGCTGGTTATTTTTGTATTGTCGCGGATTTACACTATGCGGAAATTAGCCAAGACTTGGCTAATTTCCGCGCAGTGTAAAAGCAGCATTGAATAGCCCATTTATCAAGGAAGACTAGGCTATTAAAAAAACAATAGGGACGAAGCATTAAAAAAAATTTTACCTAAACGGGAAAAATTATTCAAACCTTAGATTAGATTCAAACTGTGACTACGAGCTACGAAGTCGCGGGCAAAGCTAGTATCATGATACTATTACAATTTATTATGATAAATTGTACCTAACAACACTAGTATTATCTCTCATTCCAAAATGCCCAAATGTAGTCAACTTTGGCTCTATGTGGTGCCTTGGTAATGACGGTTACCGGTAAGAAACACAAAGCAGTAATTTAAAAACTTAGATTAATAAAAGAAATTAACTTACACTACATCCATCGTTGAGTCAGTCATATTTTGTAAGTTTGAACAGGTTATAAGATTATCAAATGTACCCCAAAATTGTTCACAACGTAGTTTTCATTAAATTGTAAAGTAGTTACTTTGGAAAAATTGTTGATTGAAGACACAGATGAGACAGATTGAAGATTTCAATTTGAAATCCAACGATTTCAATTTGAAATCCAACTCCACAGATATGGATCCAACTCCAACAAAATGAATGACAATGACAACAAGACAAGACCAAAGACCACAGACACAGTAGATAAATCAAACAGTACGGAAGCTTCATACAAACGCTCGAAATCAGACTCACGCACACAGACACACGCTTTACACGAGCTCTAAGCGAACCTCGCAGTCCATCCGTCGCGAGTGTCGCGCGCGTTGTGTTTTTATAGCCTGACCAGAGCCCCGATTACGGTAATTTTTAACGTCTACAATCCAGACACGCTTCTCGATTCTGCGATACGATTGGTCGTTCAACAGCGTACGTCAGCTGTTTTGACCAATCGTATCGCAGAATCGATGAAGCGTGTCTGGATTGTAGACGTTAAAAGTTACCGTAATCGGGGCTCAGAGCCCCGATTACGGTATTTTTTACCGTCAACAATCCAGACACGCTTCTCGATTCTGCGATACGATTGGTCGTTCAACAGCGTACGTCAGCTGTTTTGACCAATCGTATCGCAGAATCAGAAACGCGTCTGGATTGTAGACGTTAAAAGTTACCGTAATCGGGGCTCAGGAACATAAAAACCCTCGCCATGTTGCGGAAAATTAATGGTACTAATTTCTTTTAATGGCAACAGTAACTGAAAACTTCATTGACATGTCACGGCTGAACCATTTAAGAACCTAGTAAGTGCAGCGGAGTAAATTTTACAGGAGAGCGAAAAAACGCATTTTCATTTGCCTTGCTAAGATGCTTAAAGATTTGGATAACTTCTGATGTTTATATTGAAGATTAGTAACTGAAGTATACTTTATGGAATAAATAAATATATTTAGTTAAAAATTGCAAGTTTTATGCCCCTTACTAACACTAAAAATTAATTTATTGACAAAAGTTACCTCTTAAAACCAAAATCAAAATCTAATATGAATCAGTACTCATGTAGTTCTCAGATTTTGATAATATTATAGAGTATTAGCCAACAGAATTCGAAATAATATTTAAATTATAGTAGCATTTTACCTCTAGTAAGTCACATTGACCATTTTAAAACCTAGTAAGTCCATGCACTTACTAGGTTTTAAAATGGTCATTGTAACTTGCTAGGTTTTGATAATGGTTTTTTCAAATTTGAATTCGACTTACTAGGTTTTTATCAACGCGTTTTTCCGCTTTTAAGTACAATAGAGCGATTTCTGTCTTCACATCCTGTGGAGACCTTAATTCTAAGGTGATTTATGACAAAAAACGAAAATCTGCAAAAGTGTCCCTTACTAGGTTCTTAAAGGTTCTTAAATGGTTCAGCCGGTCACCTTGCATGTCAGTCTATTGTTGTCAAAGTGTAAACAAACTTTATTTTAAATGAGCGCAATTGATTTTGTGAATTAAATTGCTAAAATCTTTTTATAGTCGTGAAAGAAAAGTGGTTCACAATGTGTTAAAATATTTGTCGAAGAGAAATACTAAGGGTTCGGACAATATTTTCATTGAATAATGTTTCCGACAAAGGTTGTCAAATTGACTGACATGTTTATCGTACAGTTTTATTAATCTAAGTTTTAAACTTCGTAATAATTCTGAATTGTAAAAATGATTAAATATTACTTTTTAAATAAACTGCTTACATCTGATTTTGTAATAGTTCTTTTTAAATTACGTAATTACGCTTTTTAAAACAATTTATGTGTTCTATTTGATAAAGTAATTTGCTCCGCGCCAATCTCCGCGCGCTTTTGTACTAAGTGATGAACTGTATTTAAAATGAGGCAATAGCTATGTGAAAGTAAGTATCCGGTATTTTATTTATGAGAATAGAATATCTTCTTCAATTAATTTATTCCATTAGGTATTTGATAATTAAAAAACCTAAATAAACGTTTTAATAAATAAGTAAGTCAGAACCTTATTAATTTTATAAAGATTAAGAGTGCCAAGCCAACCCTAACACTCAGTTGAAGTGTAGGCCGGGTAGATCCGCCGATTTTATTCCGCGGGATTTATTTTACGTTTTTTGAAAAACTTAACAGGGATGCGTGCAAACTAGCTTAAACTGAAAGGTTAAGCAATAAGCTTTTTAGATCAGTGTGAGGCCCTTAGATTCAATCGTGATTTTAGAAGTAACAAGCGTCCAAATATTTTTTCACAAAATGGTAATGACGTTTTCCTAATGGTAATGATTTTATTAAAATGGTAATGATCTTATGTTAATGGTGATGACGAAATATATTTTATAGTAATACATTAAATTAAAATTACTTAAAAACTAAAATTTAAATATAATTGTTTAGCTAAACACCAATTTTATCTATGTTATTTTCCTAGCTAAGCACGTACCTATTAAAGAATGGGTTGGAAATAAAAATAAATGTATTCAATATTTTAATGAATTTATTGAATTTGGAACAATACGGACATTAGTTAAATTTTTTTTACGTTCCTAATATTATTCAGAATCAGAAAAAATATATATTTACACCAATGAGGATTTTGATTGAAAAATATGCCTAGGTACTCTTACTTAGACTTACACAATAGTCAACATACAAGAAATGAATAAAAAAACGTCTTTTCGTAAACTAATAAAAAACCTTCTCATTTAAAAACAAAGCTTAAAGAACAATGGGACAAAACGTCCCCAGAACTGTAGCACTAGTAACTTTAATACCTACCTTGTATGATAGACCATGCTAATACCCGACCGATCTCTCTAGCTACAATCACGGCAAAGGTCCTTGACAGTGTGCTTGACTCTCTACTAGATAAATATTTAAAATCACATAATGCTCAATTCGGGTTTAAGCCTGGACTGTCGACCGAGAGCGCCATCCTTAGTCTTAAGCACACTGTCAGGTACTACACGGATCAGGGGACTTCCATTTACGCATGCTTCCTCGACCTCTCCAAGGCGTTCGATCTTGTGTCTTATGACATCCTTTGGGATAAGATGAGGAGGCAGGGCGTCCCGTCAGAAGTATCACAAATATTCCATTATTAGTATGCTAACCAGATTAACAGCGTAAGATGGGCTAACGTTTTTTCTGAGGAGTATGGGTTGCAGTGCGGGGTGAGACAGGGTGGGCTGACGTCTCCCAGGCTTTTCAACCTATACGTAAATGACCTCATTGTTGCCCTTAGCAGTATGCGTATTGGATGCTGGGTAGATGGTGTTTGTATCAACAACATAAGCTACGCTGATGATATGGTACTGCTGGCGCCAACAATGGGGGCTCTCAGAAAGATGGTGGGTGTGTGTGAAGCGTATGCTAAATGCCATGGCTTATTTGTATAATGTGAAGAAGAGCGAATACATGGTATTTAAGGCCGCCAGTAAATGTCCAAACGTGGTACCCGACCTCTTGCTGAATGGGGTAAAGTTAAACAGAGTCACTAAAGGACAATGGGCAAAATGGTACCCGGCTCCAATAGATATGTGTCTAGTATCGTTTGAAAGGTCTTACCAAGATGAACAACTTTTACTATGACCACCAGCCTCAAATCTGGTTGTGTACGAAGATATACATACTTTTTTGCAGAATGGTACCCGGCTCCAATAGTTATGTTTGTAGTGTCATTTAAAAGGTCTTACCAAGACGAACAACATTTACTATGGCCACCAACCTCAGATCCGGTTGCGTTCGAAGATAAAGATACTTTTTGTGTAACCTAAGTATCATACAGTATGAAGGGGGACGCGCTCGGGGCAGGGCACCGACGAGATGGTCGGACGCGGTGAGGAAGACGGTGGGCGGGAGTTTGCATCGTGCGGTCCACACAGCTTATGAACACTATCTGTGGTCGCGATCCTCATCAGTGAGGGACCGAGGAAGAAGAAGAAGAAGTATCATACGTGTCCATCGTAAGGTACTTAGGTTATGCGAGGCAGGAAGGGTTTACTGCTCTAGCATCCTTCCTTAACTCTATAATTATTGATGGGGATAATTGTGAAATAAATGTTTTTATTTAAAGAAGTACAACCCCCTTATTAATAAAAAGTTACACATAGGAAAAAACTTGGATTAAAATGACATTTCCATATTAAATGACAATTTAAGCCAGAGTTCAACTAGGGTGTAACTTTTATTAATAAAGGGGTTAAAGTTTTATTACTTCTTAAGGGTTTTATTATGGGTTGCTAAAGCGAATAAACCCACAAGACCCAATAAGTCCACCCACAAGATGGACCGACGACCTCATAAAGGTAGCGGGAAGGCGCTGGATGCAGGCCGCCACCAACCGGCCATTGTGGAAATCATTGGGGGAGGCCTATGTTCAACTGGACATCCTATGGCTAAAATGATCATGATGATCATGATGAAAGCGAATAAAGGGCTAATAGCTTGGGTAGTTCATCGTAGGTATAATCCTTTCCTTTTCAATGCTTCTTTTAGTTATATTAATAGATTGTAATCATAATACATACTCGTATACATGGATGATTGTGTTATACTTTCATTATAATACTTAGTGGAATTACTGCTTTCAAAACGTGAATTAGAACTGGCCCCATAGCAGAGATTTTCCTACATCTAAAGGCCTTTTAAAATATATATTGGTTATGGCTATTGGAGCGGGTACCACTTTCCATACATTTGTGCCCATCATCCTTTATCTCGGACACTACGTTACTGATGACCTTAAAGATCATGTTGATATCGAGAGGGAACGAAGGGCGCTGGCAGTAAGGTGTAATATGTTGGCTCGCAGGTTTGCCCGATGTAATGACCATGTCAAGATCACTCTGTTTAAAGCATACTGTCAGAGTCTATACACGGGAAACCTATGGACCACGTACTCGCAGAAATCGCTTGGCGTCCTTCGGGTCCAATATAACAACGGTTTCAGGGTGCTGTTGGGCTTGCCTCGCTTCTGCAGTGCTTCGGAAATGTTTGCTCAGTCGCATACTGACGGCTTCTTTGCTGTCCTATGCAAGAAGACTGCCTCGTTGCTCAGTAGGATACGGGCGAGCCCCAACAGTATCCTGAAGACCGTGGCGGAGAGGTACGACTCTCCTATTATCCGACATTTCCTTCGGCTACTTCTTACCGAACGGGTTGGATAATTAGTGGTATGTTATAATAAGTAAATTACTAACATAGTTGTATAAGGCACCCATTTAGGTACCCCTACTAACCATGTGGATCATTGTTATCTTTAAATGAATAAATTGAATTGAATACTATAATTTTATTATATGACAGCTCAAGTGTGACATGTCTCAGAAAAGTTATATCAAAAATAAAAATTCATAAGCAACCCTGAAAAAATACATACAAAATCACTTTTGACCAACTTCAAAGGGCACGACAGCTTGACCCCGGGACAATTCGACCCCTGTGACAACTCGACCCCTGCTACAACTCAAACCCTGCGACAACTTGATTTTTTTCAACACTCAACACTTTTAACTTACTTCAAAATAATGGTTTCACGACTGCTGGACAGTGGCGGCGTAGCATGGGTTGGCACCCGGGGCATAGCACAGCACAGCATCCCCCGTCATAAGTCCTTAATGTAAGTAAGTTGGGTATACATATAGTGGGGAGGTAAGACACCCCAAAATGGTCTGGTGCACCCCCTCTTTTGGGTTACCGATTGAATGAATGAAAGGTGTTAGTTCGAATGAGCTATATGATACTAATCGCAACACCCCCCCCCCCCCCCCAATCATGGCATATCCTCGTTATATTAGCGCCAGTGAGTACTAATCTGCGTGACTTTTGTCACCCCCTGATGAGTACCCCCCCCCCCTTACGCCGCTAGTGGCTGGACCCTACGACTGCTTAACCCTACGACCACTCGAACCCTCCGACAACTTGTACTTGTGACCCTGTGACAAGTCGAACACTGTGACACGTCAACCCCTGCGACTACTCTGAGCATTTATTGTAGATACAGTTCAGGCATTGATTGATGGAGCTAAATGGTTTACAATAAGTATCATAGTTGAATATTTTGGACTTGTCGTAGGGGTCGAGTTGTCCGGGTCAAGTTTTTGTAGGGTCGAGCTTCGTTTAAAGTAGGTTAAAATTAATTTAATCTTGTTATCGCAGGGGTCGAGTTGTCACAGGGGTCCAGTTGTCAAACTGTCGTAGGGAACCTACGACAGTTCGACCCCGATGACAACTATGATACTTATTGTAAACCATTTAGCTCCATCAATCAATGCCTGAACAGAATCTAGAATAAATGCTCAGAGTAGTCGCAGGGGTTGACGTGTCGCAGTGTTCGACTTGTCACAGGGGTCGAGTTGTAATAGAGATCGACTTGTCGCAAGGATCGAGGTGTCCAGGTCGAGTTTTCTTAACGCTCAAGCAGTCGTGATACCGTTTGAAGTAGGTCAAAAGTAATTTAATCGAGTTGTCGCAGGGGTCAAGTTGTCGGAGGGTTCGAGTGGTCGTAGGGTTCAGCTGTCGTATGGTCCAGCAGTCGTGAAACCATTTGAAGTAAGTCAAAAGTGTTGAGTGTTGAAAAAAAACAAGTTGTCGCAGGGTTTGAGTTGTCGCAGGGGTCGAGTTGTCACAGGAGTCGAATTGTCCCGGGGTCAAGCTGTCGTGATACCCATTGAAGTCGGTCAAAAGTGATTTTGTATGTATTTTTTCAGGGTTGCTTATGGATTCTTATTTTAGATATAACTTTTTTCTGAGACATGCATGTCACACTTGAGCTGTCATATTATAATAAAATTATAGTATTATCATGTACTATCATATTATAAGGTAGGTATTAAAGTGCTACAGTTCTGGGGACGTTTTGTCCCATTGTTCTTTTAGGAAACCATTCATAGTCATCATTACCATATACAAAGTGTCATCACCATAAGCCTAAATGATATGGTAATGATGTTAATGGTAATGACGAAAACGATTTTAAAATTATATAAAAATAATTGTCACCACTATTGGGACACCTCAATATCGCCATTTTTTTATTGTAATCACATGCTACAAAGTGCTAATTATTAGAAAAATATCGATATATAAAACTTACCAAATCGCACAAAATGGGAATGACGCGAGCCGATGACAAACTGCGAGTGTCTCTCGTTTTCGGAGTTTAAAAAGTCTCGGAGCTGCGTAAATTTTACGTGCATTCTGTTCTGTTACGAGCAACGAATTGAAGAGTGGGACGCGCGGACACAAGCGGGGATAAGTCGCGTCGCGGCCACATTAAAGAACCTTTGATGCTGCCGCGATGGCTATGACGATTTCTCGTGACAATATTTCAATTCATGATTCCATTTTATTGGCTAATACGATTTCAATATAATTTTGTTATTTTGTCACGGTAAATATGTACATTTTAAATTTATAATCAAAATCTGGTCTGTGTATAGGTAAAGTAAAAAAAATTAAAAGACAACGGCAAAGGTCAGTATTTTTACTGTGATGGTAATGACGTTTAGTGCGTGTTTTCTTGATTATCGAAATAACTTGAAGTATTTAATCAATATGGATCATGGCGCCTTATGTGGAAACTTGTATGAATCGTTATTCAGAAGTTTAATTTACCAGAACTACAACAGTTTTTTTTTTATCGATCGGAACATAAGTTTTTTACTGTTTCGCGGATTTACCCAGGTATATAACTCGCCGAAAGGGCCACATCTACTGTGCCACAGATTAGAGAGTATCACAGATTACCTAAGTATGCAACCTATGAGCAGACTATGAGAGTATGAAACACATGAAGCTAAAGATAAAATGGAGGCCACACTTCGAATACCTACTTGAAGCACAACCTATGTATCACTATCTCGCTCTCTGTGGGCAGACTCTCTTTCTAAATAAACAAAAAATATAAATTTGCTCAAAGTCAATGAAACTCAATGTAAAATCGTTATTTCTTGACATAGGTATAATTAAATAATAAGTGTAAATACTGGTAAAACGTTTTAGGAAGAAATTACTGTGAAAATACAAAGAAACATGTAAATGTCAACAGCTTCCTCATTGGCCCTAGAGCAATTCCAAGTATACCATCAATAAAAGCCTAATTATTAGAGTCATCAAACCTCTCAGTCATTCATTTAGAGCCATTAGAACTTCATAACCATGAGTTGTTTTTTGTGTGTAAGCTGAGGACACGTGTCCCCAGCTGACACATCTGTATCTTCGTAAATATTTATGCTACGATAATGTATTATACCTCAAAAATTAGTACTAGTACTGTTTGAATAATTTTTGTTTGTAGTTTAGATTGTTTTAATTTCGGTTATAACAATTTTAGACTAGGAGCCGGCTGATTTGTGTACTTATTGAATAATAACCTATATTTTGTGAATAAGTGTGCGATTAATCTAATATTGTTATAAGCTGCAACATAATTATCCGCTCCATGATGAATAATTTACTAACCAGTGTTTCTCAATGTAAGTGAGATTATACAGGGTGGATTTTGAAATGCCACCGGGAGGGAAAGTACTTTTTTTTAATATTGCAGATAGAAAAAATTCTCAAAGAAAACATTCCTTTATATTTGACTAGCGGCCGCCCGCGACTTCGTTCGCGTGGACCTCGTTTTATACCCCCGTTAGATATCATGTTGATAGAATTGGCGTTTCACGGCTTCCCCCGAATGAAATTTATGAACGTCATACAGTAGTTTGTCCAGCGCTGTAGATTTTAACCAATGACGATAGGTAGATGGCGCTTTTTAGACACGTCTTATTTATTTATTGAAATTTATTTGTCACATTTCGTCACAAGTTAGCCTATATGTTAATCTGGGTTATAAAAAATAAGACTGTAAAGTTTTAACAAAATCCGTTCAGTACTTTTTGCGTGAAAGAGTAACAAACATCCAGACATCCAGACATCATGACATCCAGACATCCAAACTTTCGCCTTTATAATATAAGTAGGAAGTAGGATAATCAATAGAACTGCATTCAAAGAATTCCAAAAATTTGCCTGCCACACCCGGGAATCGAACCAACTAAAATCTGTTTTTTTATTACATCGATCGTTAGGGTTAAGCATAAGGATGAAATATCTCTAACAAACTTGATAAATCAAATAAAAGGAAAACCATGAAATCTTAAATTATTTTAATAATGTTACAGAAAATTGTATGGTAGCGAATTTTCGAAAATCTTTGAATGCAGTTCTCTTTCTTTTCCAAAATAAAGGAATGTTTTCTTTAAGTAAAATTTTCTTTCTACAGTATTAAGGCGCTACCTCGTAAAAGTTTTCGGCCGACTGAATGCCTCGCACACAGAGGGATAGAAATATGATTTCTCAGTGCGAGGAAAGGGACAGCAATAGCGCGCGCGGCGCGGAATAAAATAACGTAAGCGACAAAAATCGGAAATCATGTATTTATTGAAAAACCAAACACTATTTAAAGAAAATAACTCGACCAGTACTTAGAATATGTTATTACCTTACCAATATACAAAATTTGGTATTGAAATATTAACCTATCTGCTTATAAAACAAAAAACCGAGTAATAGAAGGGCCATCTTTGGATTTTTTTCTATCGAGAAAATTGTTTCCATTCATGTTTCGGCTTCGACCAGACACTTATTTCAAAATAAGAACATAAGTAATAAGAAAAGTACGATTAAAACTAATTCTGCGCTTCTTTAAAACGCCCAATATTCGCAAGGCATCACCTTAAGAGTACTTTCCCTCTAGGTGGCATTACAAAATTCCACCCTGTATAAAATATGGTTTTGAGAAATAAATGTCTTAAACCGTAATAAGAAAAAGCAAGGTAAAATAAAATTGTATTTTGTTACACAAGTAATGAACTTGTTTCAAACTGCTTAAATTTTTGTGGCGTTTCTGAACGTAACCACAACCACATAAACTTTTTGTACCTAAATAAGCAAAGTCCCACGATTTTGCAACGTCAAGTGGTGAAAAATGGGCAAAGCTATTAAAAAATCAACAACCCAGTATTGATAAAATAGTCATCATCATCATCATCATCATCATTTCAATCATAGGACGTCCACTGTAACGATAATAAAATAACGATGACTTAAGATTCCACGCGTAAGTGTTTATTTCGTGATTTTCGACATTGGATCATTGTAAACATTTTTCACTGTAATTTCTTCCTAAAACGTTTTACCAGTATTTACACTTATTATTTAATTATACCTATGTCAAGAAATAAAGATTTTATATTGAGTTTCATTGACTTTTGTAATGTATAGAATAAAGAGGGTAGACTTAACACCACTATATAAATATGTGTGCAGCGCCGTTGACAGTTTAGTCTTATATTAAACGCGATACGAATACACTACGGTCTTTGATTTCTCAGTGGCGACAGGATTTTAAGTTTAAATATGGCGGTCGGCAAGATAACGGAATTTGATTTGGATTGCGGAAACTGGCAGTTGTACGCGGAAAGGCTGGAAATGTATTTTAAAGTGAACGGCATTAGTGAAGAAATGAAATTACCAACACTAATCACTACAATGGGAGACCGCGCATACGAACTATTGACGAACTTGGCGAGCCCACGGAAACCGGCCGACATGACTTTCAAGGAAGTGAGTGAAATATTACAACAACATTTGAACCCCAAACCATCGTTTTTGGCAGAACGTTTTGTGTTCCGGCAAAGGAAACAAAAGGCGGATGAAAATATTTTGGGGTATGTGGCGGTACTCAAAAAACTATCTAAAAACTGTGAATTTCGAGCGAATTTGGAAGAGAATCTCAGAGACCAGTTTATATGTGGCATACGTGATGATGGAATTCGTCAACAGTTATTTGCAAAAAACCAAATAACATTCAAGGAATCGGTGGCAATAGCGGTTTCATTCGAGTCGGCGGTGAGGGACGCGGCAGTCGTGGAGGCGGCGGCGGACGGAGCCAGCGCGGGCGGCCGGGCGGCCGCGGGCGCGTACTCCACAGACGCGTTCTCGGGGTCCCGCTCACGGCTGTCAGCGGGACGGCCTTCTTCAGTCGGCGGTGAAGATGCCATCAACAACCTACAAATTGGCGGTTGCTTTGCATGCGGGGACTACAGACATAGGCGGAACGAGTGCAAATTCAAAGAATACGAGTGTAGTAGGTGCAAGAAAGTGGGACATTTACGTCGAATGTGTCCAGAAAACTCTAAAACGGCGGCAGCACGTTTTGGCGGGAAGAATGAGGGGAGCCGAGTTGCCCACCGAGGCAATCGCGGCGCTGCACAGAGCAGAGGATCCAGAACCCCGGCATCCACCCGAGCCCATTACCTGGAGGACGCTCGGGAGACGGCAGAACGGGATGAAGAAGAGGAGGAGCCAATGTACCAGATGTCATTGAGTAGTTACAAACCGGTGAGCATAATTTTAAATGTAAATAACGTTAATTTACAAATGGAAATTGATACAGGCTCACCACTATCGTGCATTTCTCTTGTAGATTACAATAAATATTTTAAAAATGTTCCGTTACAAAAATGTAATTTATCTGTTAAATTTTATAACGGTTCCAAAGTTAAGCCATTAGGCTACTTAGAGGTCGATGTAAATTACAAGAATAGGAGAAAAATATTGGACTTATATGTTTTTAAAAACGGTATGACAACTTTATTAGGACGGCAATGGCTAGCGGAGTTAGAAATGACCGTACCTATTTTGTCAACTTGTCATAATTACAATATCATAAATGATCAGAAAACAGAAGTTATAAATGGCATTTTTTCTAGATTTAAGGAGCTGTTTGATGGTCAACTGGGGTGTTTCAACGGTGGACGGGCGACGCTGCGCCTGCGGCCGGAGGCCCAGCCGGTGTTCTGCCGCGCGCGCCCGCTGCCCTACGCCCTGCGCCAGCGCGTGGACGCCGAGCTGGACGCCATGCTGCGCGCCGGCGTCATCGAGCCCGTGGACTGCTCCGACTGGGCGACCCCACTGGTAATTGTACACAAACCCGATGGGGCCTTGCGTATTTGTGCCGATTATAAAGTAACTTTGAACCGCGCGTTACAAGTCGATAAGTACCCTGTGCCTAAAATTGAGGATTTATTTTCTAGTTTACATGGCAGTAAGTATAATACAGAAGTGGCTTTACAGCGGTATTTACTGATGTACCGTAATACTGAACATAGCACAACCGGGGAAAGCCCAGCTTTGATGTTGCTGGGGCGGTCACTGCGTACTAGGTTGGACCGACTGAAGCCCTCCCGGGAGCAGCGAGTGCAGCGGGCCCAGGAGCGCCAGCTGCGGGCGGCCGGCGGGGGGCACTGCGAGCTGCAGCCGGGCGACGCCGTGTGGTATCGCACGTACCGGGGACCAACTAAGTGGCTAGAAGGTGCAATCGATGAAAGACTAGGCAGTACGGATTACAATATTATTTCCTTAGACGGCACAGTGGTACATCGACACATTGATCAAATAAAACTTAAGTCAAAACACCATGAACCAAGTTTACCAAAAGGCACAACAACTCATTCAAACGGTACAAGTAAGCAAGGCTTAGTAGGGTGGCCACAGTTGCCAGTGGAGTCGGAGACTGGGGGGTCGTCTTCGGACTCGGTGAGCGGGTCGATTGGCTCTGAGCTGGGCGGCGGGGTGGAGGGCAGTGGTACTCATAGTACAGACACAAACAGTGTTGTACCGTCCACCGGTGAACGCCGTTACCCCTTAAGGGAGAGGAAACCACCTAATAGATACGGCTACTCATAATGAAATGTAATAATAAAATTGTATACTTAGTTGTAAGTTACTTGTTGTGATAATATTTTATAGTTTTCTTATATACTGTTTAAAAATCATATCTTACTGCAAATAATTTGTGATTTTGTAGTTTTACTGTAAACGTTTATTAAGGAGGGAGGTGTAATGTATAGAATAAAGAGGGTAGACTTAACACCACTATATAAATATGTGTGCAGCGCCGTTGACAGTTTAGTCTTATATTAAACGCGATACGAATACACTACGGTCTTTGATTTCTCAACTTTGAGCAAATTTATATTTTTTGTTTATTTAGAAAGAGAGTCTGCCCACAGAGAGCGAGATAGTGATACATAGGTTGTGCTTCAAGTAGGTATTCGAAGTGTACCTGGGTAAATCCGCGAAACAGTAAAAAACTTATGTTCCGATCGATAAAAAAAAAACTGTTGTAGTTCTGGTAAATTAAACTTCTGAATAACGATTCATACAAGTTTCCACATAAGGCGCCATGATCCATATTGATTAAATACTTCAAGTTATTTCGATAATCAAGAAAACACGCACTAAACGTCATTACCATCACAGTAAAAATACTGACCTTTGCCGTTGTCTTTTAATTTTTTTTACTTTACCTATACACAGACCAGATTTTGATTATAAATTTAAAATGTACATATTTACCGTGACAAAATAACAAAATTATATTGAAATCGTATTAGCCAATAAAATGGAATCATGAATTGAAATATTGTCACGAGAAATCGTCATAGCCATCGCGGCAGCATCAAAGGTTCTTTAATGTGGCCGCGACGCGACTTATCCCCGCTTGTGTCCGCGCGTCCCACTCTTCAATTCGTTGCTCGTAACAGAACAGAATGCACGTAAAATTTACGCAGCTCCGAGACTTTTTAAACTCCGAAAACGAGAGACACTCGCAGTTTGTCATCGGCTCGCGTCATTCCCATTTTGTGCGATTTGGTAAGTTTTATATATCGATATTTTTCTAATAATTAGCACTTTGTAGCATGTGATTACAATAAAAAAATGGCGATATTGAGGTGTCCCAATAGTGGTGACAATTATTTTTATATAATTTTAAAATCGTTTTCGTCATTACCATTAACATCATTACCATATCATTTAGGCTTATGGTGATGACACTTTGTATATGGTAATGATGACTATGAATGGTTTCCTAAAAGAACAATGGGACAAAACGTCCCCAGAACTGTAGCACTTTAATACCTACCTTATAATATGATAGTACATGATAATACTATAATTTTATTATAATATGACAGCTCAAGTGTGACATGCATGTCTCAGAAAAAAGTTATATCTAAAATAAGAATCCATAAGCAACCCTGAAAAAATACATACAAAATCACTTTTGACCGACTTCAATGGGTATCACGACAGCTTGACCCCGGGACAATTCGACTCCTGTGACAACTCGACCCCTGCGACAACTCAAACCCTGCGACAACTTGTTTTTTTTCAACACTCAACACTTTTGACTTACTTCAAATGGTTTCACGACTGCTGGACCATACGACAGCTGAACCCTACGACCACTCGAACCCTCCGACAACTTGACCCCTGCGACAACTCGATTAAATTACTTTTGACCTACTTCAAACGGTATCACGACTGCTTGAGCGTTAAGAAAACTCGACCTGGACACCTCGATCCTTGCGACAAGTCGATCTCTATTACAACTCGACCCCTGTGACAAGTCGAACACTGCGACACGTCAACCCCTGCGACTACTCTGAGCATTTATTCTAGATTCTGTTCAGGCATTGATTGATGGAGCTAAATGGTTTACAATAAGTATCATAGTTGTCATCGGGGTCGAACTGTCGTAGGTTCCCTACGACAGTTTGACAACTGGACCCCTGTGACAACTCGACCCCTGCGATAACAAGATTAAATTAATTTTAACCTACTTTAAACGAAGCTCGACCCTACAAAAACTTGACCCGGACAACTCGACCCCTACGACAAGTCCAAAATATTCAACTATGATACTTATTGTAAACCATTTAGCTCCATCAATCAATGCCTGAACTGTATCTACAATAAATGCTCAGAGTAGTCGCAGGGGTTGACGTGTCACAGTGTTCGACTTGTCACAGGGTCACAAGTACAAGTTGTCGGAGGGTTCGAGTGGTCGTAGGGTTAAGCAGTCGTAGGGTCCAGCCACTAGCGGCGTAAGGGGGGGGGGGTACTCATCAGGGGGTGACAAAAGTCACGCAGATTAGTACTCACTGGCGCTAGTATAACGAGGATATGCCATGATTGGGGGGGGGGGGGGGGTGTTGCGATTAGTATCATATAGCTCATTCGAACTAACACCTTTCATTCATTCAATCGGTAACCCAAAAGAGGGGGTGCACCAGACCATTTTGGGGTGTCTTACCTCCCCACTATATGTATACCCAACTTACTTACATTAAGGACTTATGACGGGGGATGCTGTGCTGTGCTATGCCCCGGGTGCCAACCCATGCTACGCCGCCACTGTCCAGCAGTCGTGAAACCATTATTTTGAAGTAAGTTAAAAGTGTTGAGTGTTGAAAAAAATCAAGTTGTCGCAGGGTTTGAGTTGTAGCAGGGGTCGAGTTGTCACAGGGGTCGAATTGTCCCGGGGTCAAGCTGTCGTGCCCTTTGAAGTTGGTCAAAAGTGATTTTGTATGTATTTTTTCAGGGTTGCTTATGAATTTTTATTTTTGATATAACTTTTCTGAGACATGTCACACTTGAGCTGTCATATAATAAAATTATAGTATTCAATTCAATTTATTCATTTAAAGATAACAATGATCCACATGGTTAGTAGGGGTACCTAAATGGGTGCCTTATACAACTATGTTAGTAATTTACTTATTATAACATACCACTAATTATCCAACCCGTTCGGTAAGAAGTAGCCGAAGGAAATGTCGGATAATAGGAGAGTCGTACCTCTCCGCCACGGTCTTCAGGATACTGTTGGGGCTCGCCCGTATCCTACTGAGCAACGAGGCAGTCTTCTTGCATAGGACAGCAAAGAAGCCGTCAGTATGCGACTGAGCAAACATTTCCGAAGCACTGCAGAAGCGAGGCAAGCCCAACAGCACCCTGAAACCGTTGTTATATTGGACCCGAAGGACGCCAAGCGATTTCTGCGAGTACGTGGTCCATAGGTTTCCCGTGTATAGACTCTGACAGTATGCTTTAAACAGAGTGATCTTGACATGGTCATTACATCGGGCAAACCTGCGAGCCAACATATTACACCTTACTGCCAGCGCCCTTCGTTCCCTCTCGATATCAACATGATCTTTAAGGTCATCAGTAACGTAGTGTCCGAGATAAATTTAGTGACTCTGTTTAACTTTACCCCATTCAGCAAGAGGTCGGGTACCACGTTTGGACATTTACTGGCGGCCTTAAATACCATGTATTCGCTCTTCTTCACATTATACAAATAAGCCATGGCATTTAGCATACGCTTCACACACACCCACCATCTTTCTGAGAGCCCCCATTGTTGGCGCCAGCAGTACCATATCATCAGCGTAGCTTATGTTGTTGATACAAACACCATCTACCCAGCATCCAATACGCATACTGCTAAGGGCAACAATGAGGTCATTTACGTATAGGTTGAAAAGCCTGGGAGACGTCAGCCCACCCTGTCTCACCCCGCACTGCAACCCATACTCCTCAGAAAAAACGTTAGCCCATCTTACGCTGTTAATCTGGTTAGCATACTAATAATGGAATATTTGTGATACTTCTGACGGGACGCCCTGCCTCCTCATCTTATCCCAAAGGATGTCATAAGACACAAGATCGAACGCCTTGGAGAGGTCGAGGAAGCATGCGTAAATGGAAGTCCCCTGATCCGTGTAGTACCTGACAGTGTGCTTAAGACTAAGGATGGCGCTCTCGGTCGACAGTCCAGGCTTAAACCCGAATTGAGCATTATGTGATTTTAAATATTTATCTAGTAGAGAGTCAAGCACACTGTCAAGGACCTTTGCCGTGATTGTAGCTAGAGAGATCGGTCGGGTATTAGCATGGTCTATCATACAAGGTAGGTATTAAAGTTACTAGTGCTACAGTTCTGGGGACGTTTTGTCCCATTGTTCTTTAAGCTTTGTTTTTAAATGAGAAGGTTTTTTATTAGTTTACGAAAAGACGTTTTTTTATTCATTTCTTGTATGTTGACTATTGTGTAAGTCTATGTAAGAGTACCTAGGCATATTTTTCAATCAAAATCCTCATTGGTGTAAATATATATTTTTTCTGATTCTGAATAATATTAGGAACGTAAAAAAAATTTAACTAATGTCCGTATTGTTCCAAATTCAATAAATTCATTAAAATATTGAATACATTTATTTTTATTTCCAACCCATTCTTTAATAGGTACGTGCTTAGCTAGGAAAATAACATAGATAAAATTGGTGTTTAGCTAAACAATTATATTTAAATTTTAGTTTTTAAGTAATTTTAATTTAATGTATTACTATAAAATATATTTCGTCATCACCATTAACATAAGATCATTACCATTTTAATAAAATCATTACCATTAGGAAAACGTCATTACCATTTTGTGAAAAAATATTTGGACGCTTGTTACTTCTAAAATCACGATTGAATCTAAGGGCCTCACACTGATCTAAAAAGCTTATTGCTTAACCTTTCAGTTTAAGCTAGTTTGCACGCATCCCTGTTAAGTTTTTCAAAAAACGTAAAATAAATCCCGCGGAATAAAATCGGCGGATCTACCCACCTCCATAGCTTCAAGTTCCTTGTCATGCCTATAATATTGCGGCTATGTTGTTTTCTTGAATCTTGTATGTACCTGGCACGTTTATTTTAAAGTTACGCCAAGTCCATGAAATTTAAAGTGGATTCTATCATCTGTGATGATGACAGATGACAGCATGACAGCACAGCACAGTGCTATCTGTGGTTAATATCTAAATAACCTCAAAAGTGGAGGATTTTATTACCTTCGATCGAGAAAAGATATTTTATTTACATTATTATAACTTGAATGAATATTATGGCACTTCGAATCAATATTCGCACATTAATTAACAAAGTCGTTCTAGCTGATTCAAGAATAACAAGTTTTAAATTATATTCTGATAAACCTGAAGAAACATCAGCTGAAGATGACAGTGAAAAAACTGTCGATCCATCTAAAGACAGAACTAAGATAATTCCAGTTGAAATAAGTATGAAATATTTACAAAGTTCGGCATACAAGCAGACGTATGGTGACAAACCAGTTTGGACCCTTTATCGCCGAAATCACAAAGGTGGTTTTGCACCAAGGAAAACGCGAAAGTCTTGCGTTAGAAATGGAGTAATATCTACTGGTAACCCTTGCCCGATATGTCGCGATGAATACTTGGTTCTAGACCATAAAAATACTAAGTTACTGCAGCAGTTTATATCAGAATATACTGGACAGGTATGATACTTCAAAAGTAAAACTACTCAGGTGTATTTTAGCAATATCATATTTTTATTTACTTACATTTTATACCATTCTTACAGAGTTTATAAATATCGAGAAAAAAAAATATTTATCCTTTTAATGAGAATGATAAATTATTACATAAATTGAAGAATAAGAGGGTGCAGTTTTATTCAGTCAACGACATTTCTGTATGTAATACTAAGCTTGCTATATTTCAGATTTTGGATGCTTTCAATACTGGATTATGTCAGAAGAAACATAAAGAACTGTTAGTTGCTATTGAAAGAGCCTGGGATCAAGGATACCTAACCTATGATGTACCATTCAGAGAATATGATTACTCTTTGTACAACAAAAGTGGCGTGTCACAGTAGGTAGCAACTAGTAATTATAGCAGTTTGTTAGCAGCAGCCAAAACTATTATAACAATAAAGATTGATTACTAAAGTAATTATGATTTTTAAATCTAACTATATTATTATGTGCCTTTAACATTTGCCATGAAATACTATTATGTTACATTACAAAGTTATTTTTAGATATCTGCATGTGAGACTAGTCCACAATAAAAGTACTGATGCAACGAATACGAATATTCGTATTCGCCAAATAGTAGACATTTACCGAATATTTGTATTCGGTAAAATCATAATTACGAATACTAATACCTGCTTTTTTTAAATTTTGTCACGCACATGTGTGTCTCCAAACACTATAGCCACAACGACACGACGGGAAAACCCTAGTCAGTAAGTAGCGAAACGTAAAGTAGTAAGTAATTTCTCATAGCAGGTTGATTGTGCAAGTATTATTTTGTTTTGTGATTACATAGTTACAAAGTAAAGTGATACAATAACAAAAAAAAGCCATTTGTAAATTTTAATTACTAAAACAATAAAAAGACTTATATTTATGAGTATTTTATGACTATGTAGCGATATTCGCATTCGCCGAATAGTAGATTCAATATTCGTATTCGTAAAAGTAGTATTTGTTGCATCACTATACAATGTGTCTGGGCATGTAGTGATCAAACTTTAAGGGCGTAATCTATGGACAATTTTATCGATGATAATACTTCGGGGCTTGACCCATTTCTCGCAAAATTACAAGGATTTAACTTTTTAATTTTTAGTTTCCACCTCTTCGTTAAAAAAAAAGTAAAAGCGTGGGTAACTTAATATTAATAAGCAAATATTTTATATCATGCGATAGCCAATAAAATTATCTATTATTAGTAGAAGTGGAAAACAGACACAAGTTTCATACATTGTAAGGGAGTAAGAATGGATTTAATTAGAAAAAAAAACATAACATTTTTCACTTCTTTTTTTTCAGTTATTTTCCAACACAAGAAAAACCAGGTCCATTTTTTGTTTTAGAAACCCCTAAGCCATTTTTAAAGAGCTATCCAATGTTACCCCACACGATGGAGTAGAAGATGAAAAAAAAGCATCCCCACTTTACATGTAGGGGACTACCTACCATAAAAAAACATTTTTTTCAAAATTTTATTCTATCGTTTTGTCGGCGTGATTAAATATGCATACCTCCACAAAATATAGCTCCCTAGTGCCAATAGTTTCCAAGCAAAACCTCGGACAGACAGACAGACATACAGGGTGGAAACGATAAGTGTCACTGTGATCACTTATCGTTTCCACCCTGTATAGATTTATTTTTCCTTAAGTGTAACTAATAAGTTTTCCTAAACCTTAGGAAAAGTAAGAAAAAAAAAGATTTTTTTCTT
Source organism: Ostrinia nubilalis (assembly GCF_963855985.1). NCBI lineage: Eukaryota > Metazoa > Arthropoda > Insecta > Lepidoptera > Crambidae > Ostrinia > Ostrinia nubilalis. Next base: position 10,314,502 of record NC_087090.1, read on the forward strand.
ATTTTTCCTAATCTAGTCGTGGACTGTGTCCACCCCGTCCACTCTACGGTGCTGGCTTATCATTGAATTTCGGGACAGTATTCTCATACCATAACATCAGGAAGTTATCATAACTTTGTTTGGGAATATTTATTTTTATGCTAAACATAAACAATCTTGTATGAATAAATTATACATAATAATTATATTTAATACCAAATAAAAATTAAAATAAAGTTAAACTAATATCACTGCTTCTACAATGCAAATTTAATAATTAGTACAATTTGATTTAGAAAAAAATTTATATCTAAGTAAAACTTCTGATTATTCGGCATGTGACGATGCACAGCATCTGGTGAGAGAGATGTGTCTACTTCCGGTGTAGTTTTTTACCATTTTATACCTTAAATGACGTCACTTCCGCAATTATTTAATAGGAATTGATTTGACTTACTTCCTTTTGCCGCCATTTTAGTCACCTGGGGGCGAGCTTGCTCGGAGTTCTTCATAGCGTCTTTAACTTCCAAACTAGCAACATCGTAAGCAGAAACTCTGCTCAGATTTTTACTGAAATAATTTATTTCTCAACGTTCTTATACTAAGTTTAAAATTAAAAAGTGCAATTGACCGCGCGTGTGTGACCGCGAACGACATGTACGTGATGGTGGTTGGCGCCAAAGGGGACGAGTGTCTTCCGGACGACGAGCAGGTGGACCCAGAGCGTCGGATACCGGAGAAACTCGGACCCCGGCGAGATTCAAAACGGATGAAACGAGGTACGTGGGATTCTGATAGCTTTAACACTCTTTTCGATCAAATGAGCATTCTCGCGAATCTCTTTATTGTATAAATAGATTGAATAACGTACCCACAACCATCTTATACAATTTTAACGGCGGCCCCGTCAACCCCAATCGCAAACATTACCAATCAAAATACGTTGTTAGCATCACCACAATCGAACGATAACTCTTTCTGGTACGAGTTTCTTAATAAATACCCATTTAAAAAGGCTCATTGTGCTCATAAAATAAAGCACCTACAAATGCTTTACCACATCAACAAAGCACTTTAAACTACAACTATTAGTAGACTGGGTGGCCACCCCCAACACTGAGCCAGCTTACAGCTTGAATTATTAAATTCTAATGTTTTTTGCAAATCAAGAAGCTTAATAAGTATGACAAAATGTGCTAAGTGCATCGAACATGTATACTTCTATTTTGCAACAACATATAAATTTTATTGTAATGTGACATGCAATAAACGTTTTTGAATTTGAATTTGAACATGTCACGAACGTATCCTGGCTAAAATTCCTAATAAGCATTGTGCGAGGAGCACCCTCCCAGTGCTGGATTTTTGTTCGGCAAAATCACCCTGTGCTCGTATTGGTGATATCTAAAAAATAATCCGACCTTGGTTCTCTAGCCGGTCACTTCGAGCAAAATCAAAACATAATAATATCTTTATTTGCTTAGACTGATTAAATTAGTTCTTACAAATCGTCAAATACTGATAAAACAAAAAGCCAAGGATTCCAAATCAGTCCCTTCAGGTCCCCTTGACGACCAATAAGTCAAATGATACCTATCTTGGGCACTGGCAGGCGTCATCATTCTGTGGAGGTCAACCTTTTACCTGACAATGGTTCCAGGGATGCGTCTGCCATTCACCTCCAAGCCGGTGCTTGCCCCTGCACCTGCAACGCCGTGCTTTATTCAGCGTCTTAACACTCTTGACTGTCTAGCGCTGACCAAATAAGAATAGCAAAGTCAAGTGACTTTCCACTCGGCAAATTCTACGGAGGCTGCCTTTGAGCGTATCTTAGGCAGTGGTAGGCGTCATCAGACTGCGGAGGTCAACCTGTTACCTGACAATGGTTCCAGGGATGCGTCTGCCATTCACCTCCAAGCCGGTGCTTGCCCCTGCACCTGCAACGCCGTGCTTTATTCAGCGTCTTAACACTCTTGACTGTCTAGCGCTGACCAAATAAGAATAGCAAAGTCAAGTGACTTTCCACTCAGCAAATTCTACGGAGGCTGCCTTTGAGCGTATCTTGGGCAGTGGCAGGCGTCATCAGACTGCGGAGGTCAACCTGTTACCTGACAATGGTTCCAGGGATGCGTCTGCCATTCACCTCCAAGCCGGTGCTGATACAATCACAAACTACTTACGGGGGGGGGGGTTGCGTGCGTGCGGAGCGATTGTGTAAGGTTGTTCATGGATGGAAAATTAATACAATTGATCATCAATCATTTACCTAAATTCGAAATTTTGACCATTCCATGAAGACCGAAAAGTGACCAGTCGTATAAAAACGTTTCATGGATTTGCGTTTCACTATCGAAAAACATTGGCTAAAACTCATTTTTTATAACAAATAATAAATCAAATTCATGTTTAAATGCAGTTTATGACATAATTTTTAAATTGTCACTATTAATATTTTTTACTGAATAACCTGTAAAAGTTAATTCTACAATTTCTGAAAAATCACCTAAAAGTAACCTTTTCATTAGTGTAACCTAAAAGTAACCAATGCAGTTCAAAAGTAACCTAAAAGGTTACAAAAGTAACCTTCTGGCAACACTGCGGCTATCTGAATGCGTGATTCTCGATGTATCGGGGAATCCCCGAACATTGGGTGGGACGGCGCGGCAGAATGGAACGTTTGTGAATCGTTTAGTTTTGTAAGTCATCCTTTTCACTCTTGTCGAACGATAAATTTTCTATCTATCTCTCGCACGCTAGTGCGTCAGTAACGCCGCACGTAGTTAATGAATAAAATCAAAGATAAAGGGAGGACCAATGAATGTGGCTGACAGCAATGACAGCGTAACGTGAACTATATGTACATCTCCTACTGCTAGATTGACAGATTTGCTTAGAACTTCTAAGTTATAGTTCCAAAATAGTGAACTGTCCTATCGATGACATTGACAGTGGTGCGCCACCTTCAATACCGGATCGCTGGTTCTGATTTTTGCCATGTTGGAAACCATATAGTTGAAAGATGGTAGCGCCCCCCTGTCATTGAGTTTGGTGGGACAGTTCAGCTTGGGTCATCTATAGAAGTGGCGCCCTCCAAATGAATATAGACAGAAATTGTCTCATAGTTACGGTATAGGTACTTTTGTTTGTGTATGTAATATTGCGAGCAAGACAAGGTGGATTTATATTTGTCTGATGTGTCGTGACGTGACGCGTCAGAACTGTATCGGTTCCATACATAAGCCATCACAACACAACACGTTACGAACTAGTGTGAACGTTACCATCCTACTAATATTATAAACGCGAAAGTTTGTATGGATGATGGATGGATGTTTGTTACTCTTTCACGCAAAAATTACTGAATGGATTTTAATGAAACTTTACAATAATAAATTTCAATAAAAACGAGTGGTATATTGATTCCGGCGCAAGCGTCCATTTGACACCAAATGAAAATTGTGTTATGAATGCTAAATACGAACAACAGAAGGAAATTATTGTTGCAAACAATGAAAAGGTGCCAGTTTTGTGTTCGGGCGATGCAAGAATTACGACAAAAACCGACGATTGCGAACATGAGATCGTGATAAAGGACATACTTTGCGTTCCAAGTTTGACTACGAATCTGATATCTGTCAGTCTGTGGAAAGCTACTCTCTGCGTTTTATTAGGTATACATCAGAATAACACATAGGCTACAATTTATAAACATATTGTTCGAAATACTAATCCTGCGCAGACGAAGTCGCGGGCACCAGCTAGTACTAAATGTATGAAACCGATACCGTTCTGACGCGTCGTCACGTCACGACACATCAAACAAATATAAAACCACCTTTACAAGTGTTGTTGTTTCAAGATCGCTTGAAAAATGCCATATAGATATAGATAGTACAGAGGGCGCGTCTACACCATATTCACAATAAAACAAAATGTACCTACTAACTACCATGCATGAAACAAAACTAGATACTGGTCGGGTCATTTCTGCGCCCCTCCAGGGTCTGCGCCCTGTGCCTGGGCACCGCTGGCACCGCCCTAGTTACGGCACTGCGGACAATCAAAGCATAGCCTATACTCGAAACTAAGGGAGGAAGGGGCACAGAGCCCAGAGTCCAGAGCCCAGAGTTCAGAGCCTCTATTGGAACTGTCTCTCTAACTTTTCAACTTGAAAAACATCACCTCCTTTCGGTTCAGTCGGGTAAAAATAGCTCTGACAGCGCAAAATATTATCTCCCAGGTCGATTCAATCAAATTTATCTGACGATCTAGGTCGATTTACGGGGAAAACAACCTACTTAGTGGCATCTCCTGGGTTCAAATCCAAAGGTATATATTCCAAAAGTTCGGGAAACTGGATATCCAGAGACCCCACAGAGATTCACCAGCAGCCTTTGCAACGACTTCAACCAGGGTGGCTATGGTGGTAAACTAGGCTAAATCTTTGCTGTCCCGTTTCTCACCACAGCAAAAGGTACCTGCTTAGCACCTCGAAGTGACCTTTCTGGCTTTTCTTAGCAGGGCTCGAGGCCGACCCTCAAAATACAGAATCTCCACCATGTTCTTACCACATGGTGACCTCCACGTCAGGATCAGGTAACATGTAATTTTTTAGTATGTTGAGTTGGGGGGGAAAAGGTATCGTTCCTGAAACATACCTGGCAAAAATCCACTTTAAAAACTTATAAAATAACCTGGCCTTGGTGGTTAAACTAATGGCCTAAGGAAAACAGTCGTAGCTATATACTTACCTCTTGAAGCTCGACAACAAGATTTATAAATTTGCTAGACTAAATCGTTTATCTACTCTTCTACTACCTTTATGCCCTGTGGGTCTAGACAAAATTCACTTTAAAATCACAAACCAGTCGAAGGATGGTCGATTAGCCTTCTTTTTTCTATATGAAGTTATAACGTATCCAATTTTCGATTCGATCAAAAAGTGCTACTTGTCTATGGGGGCTGGTATTACTAATCTAAAACTATATTAAAGATAACTTTAATTTTCTTACTAAGCATAAAAGCTTAACCAATTTCACTTCCTGATAAAGGCCTTAAACCCAACAGTAGGTATCTAAAATGTGACCTTTACGAGGCTTCTTGTAGACTAGCTTATGTATATTTTTCTCCTACCATCTACATCAGCTGCTGACATGACAAAACATAGTCTCACCTGAATAATTTCAAGATTAAGTTAATAAACCTTGACCTACGAGTAAGTTCGGCACTGTTACGACATCATACAAACAACTGGGAAAATGACAGCAAATCCCAAAAAACAACATATGTATGCCCTTGCTACGGTTGCGTAAGTTACTAGAATCAGGCGAGCAGAGGCGAACAGCGGAATATAATAACACATTATTTATTTATTTTTTCAACACCAAGTAATACTAGGAATATACATGGATAAAAACAGTATAAAGGTTGTTGGATTTAAAACCTCTCCTGGTATTGTTGACTTCGTTGTGGCATCTTTAATTTGGGCTGATATTTAGCCATAGATGAATAATTATTGACGAGATATTGGCGTAGGCAGAACAAAAATAACAATATTATAAGGCAGACACTTTTATTAACTGATCTACGACCGATACACCAAATAACATATTATTATTTAATTAATAACTTTCAATCAACAGATCTAAAGCATGTTGGATACTCTTCAATAACATCGTACGCCTGTATTATAAACTTATGTTGATGACTCGCATGAATCTTGCTGCCATGCGGGCAAATTATATCAATATACACTCAATCTGCATTTTAATGAGGAAAGAATTTCTGAATTCAGTTCAGTAGCTTTCCAGTTTATTCATTTCAAACATACAAAAGTACAAACCTTCCTACTTTGTGATATTAGTGCTGCTCTCACTGGGCATTTAGAACAAAACATGTTAATACCCTGAAATTAATCATGTTCTAATCTAGTTCTGTTACAGAAACTCGAAAACTTTCATCACATAGCGCCATTGGTAAGTAGTCACCAGGAGCTAATAAACAAGTCTCTCACCAGATGCTGTGCATCGTCACATGCCGAATAATAGTACAAGTTTTACAAAACAATAAAACTTGTATTATTGAGCAGAGACGATGCACAGCATCCCAAGAAGGCCTCCTGGTGAGCTCTCTATGAAGAACTCCGAGCAAGCTCGCCCCCAGGTGACTAAAATGGCGGCAAACGGAAGTAAGTCAAATCAATTCCTATTAAATAATTGCGGAAATGACGTCATTTAAGGTATAAAAATAATGGTAAAAAACTACACCGGAAGTAGACGCATATCTCTCACCAGATGCTGTGCATCGTCTCTGCTCAATAATACAAGTTTTATTGTTTTGTAAAACTTGTACTATTATATTAACTTTTTACAATAATAGCAGTAGGTACGTATATTTTGCTTATATAGGAGTAATGTAGTATGAAAAAATTTAAAATTTTAATTTCTCCTAAAATAAAGCATAAAGTGACTGGCCCTTTTAGACATAACATAATTAATAAATAAACTATAATTTACACTAATAAAGTATTCAAAAGCATCTTAAAAAAGTTTAGGACAAAATGACGTCGAAAATATACAGATTTGTACGGAATGACCCATATGTATAATGTATGATTAATTATTAAATGAAAAAAAAGATACCTATTTTACGCATCAGAAAACACCCAAGTCGTCATTAGTCTAAGATCCCGCTATACAACGACCTTCACCGAGATGCTTATTAATTTGATGAAACATATTTTATATTTAATTTAACATGTCAATAATTATATTGCTTAAGGGTTGCCTAATAAATTTCAGTCCAGGATATGATTAATTAATCATTAAAAAAAGATTTTTTTTTTAAATATTTCATCGGTTTGACTATTAAACAAACTCCATACCAATCGAAAGTATGAAGCCCATAGAATAAATATGCAAACGTTAGGTTGCCTATTCTTTTCCAGTCATAATTCGGAATAGAGCAACAATCACGAGCTGTCAAACGAAACCAAAAATGAGATGTCATTTCGACGGTCCCTACGTATAATAACGTATCTGAAAACGGCCAATTTTACAGGAGAGCGGTTTGAAGGTTTAAACATGTGTAGCTCGCGTTCTATTTATCATACATTGATGAAATTTGGTATAATAGTTTTATATGAGGTATATTTTATAAATCATGAAGAATTATCAAAAAATAATCACAATTAGTGTATTATTTGTCATTTACTCACTTATACAACGGAAAGTTTCTAATTACAAATGACGTAAGTGGTACTTACTGACTTTTACGTTGGATTAATAGATTTGTTTAAATCATTAACTGCCACATAAGTAATTGTACATGGGAACAAAGTTCAGCTACTACTGACCGTAACTCTCATTCTAGGCCCATAGTCCTCCTCGACGAGGCTTAACAGCGTCCCGCCTCGTTTCCCAGATAGTTGCATATTGGAGGCACTTAAATACCTTAAGATTCTTCCTTATCTAAGGGGTCTTTTGTGAACGTCAGAATGGCGGGTGTATGGTCACAGAAATGAATAATATAAATATGAATTTTTAATACCTGAGGTGTACCTTTATGTACCTTTAGTTATTAATTTTGTACTTCCCTAAAACGGGAACAATTTAAATTACAAAATGAGCCGCCAACCTGATATCAGGTTGGCGGGTGTATGCTGAAATTGGACGAAACAGGTAAGTTATGGTTTTCTTATATTTACCATTATTTAGTACCTCAAATGTACCTCACAAATATTTATTATAAACCAAATGCGACGAATAATTATCGAGAAAATCGATACGAAAAATTTGATGTCCACTATTTTTTTGATGACCACCATTTCTTTTAACAAGTTAAAAAGTTGATACTGACAGATAATATAATACATACCGTAGTATTTTTAAGTGTGTTTTTATGGCACGCACAATAATTGTGCATTTTCCAATGCCATTAATTTGCTAAAATCAAAAAGTATTGATAGTAGCGCCGTAGTACTTTTTTTTTCTGTGGTAGCGCCCTGCTGTAAATGTCATAAGGTTGTCCAACGTGGCAACAATAGGGATGTTGACTGGGTAATGAAATCGAAATTAAATTAGTCCGTCAGACAGATAATAAAAATATTTTAGAAACATTTATTTTTCATAATCTAATAATTACAGTATTATATTGAGTTGAAATGTCGCGTGACGTCACTTTTGAGTAAAAAAATCTACTCAAGCGTGACATAACGCGCCTTTTCAACTTGATGTAGGACTGTTATTATTTAATTATGAAAGAAAATAAAAAATATGAGTCTAATATTTTCTAATATCGATACCTCTGGGCTCAAAGGTCGTAAAGGACAAAATACCGAATATGAGTTTTTTATACAGTTGTACTCAGAATTTAATTCTCTATCGATCTGTATATTTAGTTTGTCGAAATTCTCAAAAAAAGTGCCTTTACGACCCATCATATTTGATAAGCTAAACAGAATTCATCGTGAAAATTGGGATGTAAATACCATTTGATTTTTTAGTACAGTTAGCATGGTAGTAAAGAACAAGTAAACACAAATTTTTGGGCGTATAATGTACATGTAGTATAATCTATTGTCCTATACAACCCAAATTTTCATACCAAAGTCTAAATAATTTGTCCTTTACGCCCTTAGATTATCTAAACAAATATTTTAAAAATCTACAAAGAGAGGATATTAAAACAACTGAGCAGGTAAATTTTATAGACGTTTCTTGTTGTATTTAAGTATGTGCGTTTAGAACAAACGAAAGAACAAAAAAATCATTAAAAATATGTAATAAAACTATTTTGGAGTGTAACGATTATGTGATTTGTACATTAAAAAATTATGACATCTATCCACATCGGGTAAAGTAATGATGCTTTTTATTATTTCTCATATTTGACGAAATTAGGTATTTGTCAGGTAAAAGATAATTAAAAGATGATTTAACACAATGAAAACATGCTATAAAATAACGTATTACCTAATTAAGTTAGGATAGTCATCATACAAATTTGAAAAATGAAAAAGCTAGATGAGAAAAAGAAGTCACCTTACTGTAGTACCATAAGATGTCATTATTACACGACTGCAGAAGGAGGGTTATGTTTTTTCGAGTGTATGTATGTTTTGTATGCATAAATCACACAAATGCTTCGCTTTACAATTGTTTTTAATGATTTCCTAGTAATTTTGACTAACGTTCTTTTGAGTTTTGACTGTAACAATTATACATTATAAATAAATAAGTATAGTTTTCAAAGTTATTTGGATCAGCTAATAAAGTATAACTAGTAGGAAAGAAAGAAAGAAAGAAAGAAAAATATTTATTCGATGCAAGTAGGTACACAGCAAGATAATAACTAAAACTAGACAACAGAACGTCTACAAGCACCAAAATGGCATCAGCTCAGTATACGCCGTGACGGCAGAGAGCGCATCACGACCACTGGTATTCTGCGGATGCCAGCAGAAAAATATTTATTTACGCTTAACATGAGAAAATATGTACTAAGTGTCAGTTGAGACTTAATGTACTAAAAAGCGTGAATGCACTTTTTTCGAAGTTATATTTTTATATTAAAAATAATTGGCTTTTAAAAACTGTATTATGTAAGAGTTATTAAGTAAGTGGATGTACTTAACTGGAATGAAAAACTTCCTACTTGTAATCTTACTTACCTAATATTTCTACTTTTGTACCAAGTACAATGACATAATTTCAAGCTTTTATGAATAACAATGTTTTAATCTATTTATAATTTAGAATAATCATAGTTTGGTTTTCGTTTGTCCTTAATAATTCTATCCTATCTGCAGTATCATAAGGTAAACTGGTTGACAGACTGCCCTATAGAATTAAGTCCGCCATTTGTAGTTTTTCGAAACAATAATAATGATTAAATAAATAAATTAAATTAAATTGGTTTTGGCTTTTTGTGTAAAGTAGGCATGATCATGAAGTTTTATTTAAAAACGTCATAATATTTATTTTCTAAAATCGCTCTGATATCGGAAATGGTATCTTCTAGTTCGAAGATATCAAAACTTCTGCTTGCTTAAATAATAGTTACGTAAATTGTGTGCATTAAATTTTGAAGCCACGCAAAATCATTTTATTTCATTTAAAATACTATAATTCATTAAAAATATGTGAAGAAATGGTATATTACATATCAAATACCATAAAACATTAAATATTTAAGCTAAATTATCAATTTGCCCTTGCATAATACCTTACCTGGGTGTTCCGTTACGACCTATGAAAACCTATAAAACTCTGTAAATTGTCCTTTATTACCTTAATTTTGTAGTTTTGTAAAATAAAAATAGACTTACGCCCTGAGTAACTTGCCTAGGACGAATATTTGAGGGGCGTAAAGGTCTTTTTATTGTAATTTTGAGGGCGTAAAGGAAATCTATCTCAGTAAATACTGCCCTAGTCCAGTTTTTCAATACTTCCTCGGAAAATGCTGTGAATTCTAAGCACTTTCTTCTTAAGTCATATTTTAATAGCTCAAAAAACAAAAAAGTTATTGTCGAAATAAAAAATAAAAAATCGTTTTTTGCTTCTCCTGAAAAGTCGTACTTTGTCCTTTACGACCTTTGAGCCCAGAGGTATCGATATCTGTCTGACGGACAAATAATTGAAAGGACATCATCCATTTTGGTCCAAAATCAAAAGTGCCGGCCAAAAAATAAAAGTGCTGTATTCTGTCAGAATACAGCACTGTTTTTTTTATTGGCCGACATTTTTGATTTTGAACAAAAAATGTATGAATCATCGATGAATTTTAGATCTCAAATTCTCGACGCACAGTGGTGCTACAGCTTTGGTGCCATAGTAACAAATACTAAGGCGGACGTATTCTGTCAGAATACAGCACTTTTTTTTTTATTGGCCGACACTTTTGATTTTGAACAAAAAATGTATGAATAGTCGATGACTTTTAGATCTCAAATACTCGACGCACAGTGGAGCTACGGCTTTGGTGCCATAGTAACAAATGCTAAGGCAGACGTATTCTGTCAGAATACAGCACTTTTTTTTGTTGGCCGGCACTTTTGATTTTGGACCAAAAATATATGAAACGTGGATGATGTCCTTTCGTCATTTAGCCTATTGGAACTATTATTCGTGACGTCTTCGTCTTCTTCTTCTAATTTTATTGTCTCTTCTCCCTCGTCTTCTATTCTTATTATTTTTCCCATGGTTCTTCTCATTATTATTATTATCTTCTTCTGTCTTCATTTCTTGTTTTTTTTGTCTTATTTCTTTTTTTTATCTTCTGTATATTATTATTTTCTTTTTTTTTCGTTTTTTTATTTATTTCTTGTTTCTTCTTCTTGATATATATCTTTACTAGCTTTCCGCCCGCGGCTTCGCCCGCGTGGAATTTTGTCTGTCACAGAAAAACTTTATCGCGCGCGTCCCTGTTTCAAAAACCGGGATAAAAACTATCCTATGTTCTTTCCCGGGACTCAAACTATCTCTATGCCAAATTTCATCAAAATCGGTTGCGAGGTTTAAGCGGGAAAGCGTAACAGACAGACAGACAGACAGACAGACAGACAGACAGAGTTACTTTCGCATTTATAATATTAGTTGGGATGATAAGAAGAAAGATAAGAAGAATAAAAATAATAAAAAGAAGATGAAATACGAAGAAAGAATAAATGAATGAAGAATAAGACAAAAAAAGGATAAAAAGAAATAAAACATGAGAAGATGAAAGAAAAAAAATAACAAGAAGAAATAAGACGAAAAAAAAAGCAAAAACAGAAAATCTAATTTTATTATGTATCATACTTATAACTTATCACTTCATTCAGAGCTTCCTCGTTGTGGATAAAAAAAACTAGAAAACGATTCTAAGAACTCCACTTGCATTTTAGTCGGCCGTTTGGTGTAGTGTTTCGAAACGGACTACTATTCCGGAGGTTGCGGTTTCGATTATCGCACAGTACAAACATTTGTATGCCTAAACATATTTCTTTGTATTGGACTGGGTGATTTCTATGTATAATATGTATGATTTACAAAGAAAAGGACAAGGCCCGACGGATTAGCAAGCTGAAGTGGCAATGGGCAGGGCACATAGTACGCAGAACTGACGGCCGATGGGGCAGAAAGGTTCTGGAATGGAGGCCGCGTACCGGAAAACGCAGCGTGGGACGTCCACCTACAAGGTGGACCGACGACATCGTAAAGGTAGCAGAGAAGCGCAGGGACGCAGGCCGCTACCAACCGATCAACATGGAAAGCATTGGGGGAGGCCTATGTTCAGCAGTGGGCGTCCTATGGCTGAAATGATGATGATGATGATGATGACAAAGAAAAGTATTTAAGTATGTTTATATCCGTTGTCTAGTACCTATAGTACAAGCTTTGCTTAGTTTGGGACTAGAAGCGCAGTGTAGAATGTCCAAGGATTATTATTTATTTATTATTTCTTATTAAAAAAACTCTGTAAAAACTCAGTAAAACTCATTTATTTCTGTAAGTAGGCTTTAAAAAAGCACTTTTACACGTCCCAGTATTAACCCTACCACTGCTTCAGGACAATAAATGGGCCAGTGCTGACCCATTTATTGTCCTGAATTCTTCAACAGCTGATCAAGATAAGGTATTTATTATAAATCGCTCTTCCAGCATTTCAATTTTATTATTCAATCTTGCTTGATGAATAATAATGATTTTGCTTGATGAAATCTTTTCAACTTTCTTTACATTCTCACATTTTCACCATTCCTCTGCACCAATTTGTGAAATTCACCTGTAAACCCCAATAAAGCAGCTACTAAGTAAGAAAAATACTTAAAAATAAACATAACCCTATTTCTGACGCAGTCGGGTAATAAACTAAATGTGCTTTAAAATCAAAGATTGAGTTTAAATTACGCCATATTTTACAATACACATTGAAAACATAACTCATAATAATTTAGTCGGCCGTTTGGTGTAGTGGTTCAGAACGGACTACTATGCCGAGAGGTCCCGGGTTCGATTCCCGGCCGGACAGAAATTTAAATGATGAATTTTAATTTCTGTGACGGGTCAGGGTGTTACTATGTATAATATGTATGTATCTAAAAAAAAAGTATATAAGTAGTATATCCGTTAAGCTAGCACCCATAACACAAGCATTAAGTTGCTTACTTTGGGGCTAGCTGGCGCTGTGTGAAATTGTCCAACGATTTATTATTATTATTAATAACTCGCTTGAGTTTTTTTCGATATTTTCACAAAAATAACAAATAATCATGAAGATTCACAAAACTTTTGCAGTGGTTGACAAATCTCGTATAGTTCCAAAATTCTGAACTGTCCTATCCATGACATTGACAATGAGGCGCCACCGTCAATACTGGATCGCTGGTTCCGATTTTTGCCATGTTGGAAACCATTTCGGTCAACCATGTCGGTCGTTTGGTGTAGTGGTTCAGAACGGACTACTATGCCGAGAGGTCCCGGGTTCGATTCCCGGCCGAGCAGAAATTGAAATGATGAATTTTAATTTCTGTGACGGGTCTGGGTGTTAATATGTATAATATTTATGTATTTACAAAAAAAAAAAGTATTCAAGTATGTTTATATCCGTTGTCTAGTACCCATAGTACAAGCTTTGCTTAGTTTGGGGCTAGCGGCGCAGTGTAAAATGTCCAAGGATATTTATTTATTTATTTAATTGATCGATTTTAGCGCCCCCCTGTCATTGAGTTTGGTGGGACAGTTCAACGTGGGTCATCTATAATTTGTTTTGACAGGTGACAATAAAGCCCTAGACAATTTCCTTATGAAAGCCACACATTTCCAATATTTTTGTTTGCCATGAGATTCTGGTAGACCTATAGGTACAGCAGAGCACTCTTGGCACTACTATCAATCAATACTTTTTGATTTTAGCAAATTAATGGCATTGGAAAATGCGCAATTATTGTGCGTGCCATAAAAAACACACTTAAAAATACTACGGTATGTATTATCTGTGTCAGTATCAACTTTTTAACTTGTTAAAAGAAATGGTGGTCATCAAAAAAATAGTGGACATCAAATTTTTCGTATCGATTTTCTCGTTAATTATTCGTCGCATTTGGTTTATAATAATATATTTGTGAGGTACATTTGAGGTACTAAATAATGGTAAATATAAGAAAACCATAACTTACCTGTTTCGTCCAATTTCAGCATACACCCGCCAACCTGATATCAGGTTGGCGGCTCATTTTGTAATTTAAATTGTTCCCGTTTTAGGGAAGTACAAAATTAATAACTAAAGGTACATAAAGGTACACCTCAGGTATTAAAAATTCATATTTATATTATTCATTTCTGTGACCATACACCCGCCATTCTGACGTTCACGGTCTTTTGACTGAAGAATTCCTGTAGAACCGGTAAATTTTCTTTTTCAATAGTGCCGGCCAGGTTTGACACCATGGCATCGAGCCCGAAGATCCACATGGGTCTTTTTTGAGTTCGATCTTGTGGAACATTGGATACGACTGGGTACTAAATGGAACCCTTTTCAAGGGCATGATACCTTGAAATGTCAAGGTATCATCTGCCATGCAGATAGTTTCATCATTACAAGAATATCCTGATAACTTTCAGAGCCTCCCCTCCAACAGCGAGGCGGCTTGCCTGGGCGCCACAGATGGCATTATGCTCGCCCTAGGCCAGGGACCACATATATTTAAAAGCATCCCTGATACCTTCACCTGACGCCCACATCACTGTCAAAGCTAAGGCACAGATCAAATATCTAAGAGTAAGTTCCTGTTAATCACCAGTGGCGCCAAGTAGTGAGCGCAAATACGGTGACCTCCATCAACAGCCCTTTACAGTCCACTGCTAGACTATGAGCCTCCTCCACTATAGTGGAGGGTTTTGCCATAATCTCCACGCTTGGCAGGCGGGTTGGAGATCGCAATTTGAAAGATTGATGTTTATCAGAGAGCGCTGCTGCCCGTTCTCTGTTTGATATGTAGTCCCTAAGTCGCCTCTTACGACGAGTAGAATACATTTGTCACCAACCCCTACTCTTCCCGCGGGTGTCGTAAGAGGCGACTTAGGGACTACGGTGACCTTAATTGTATATAATCAGTGGCAGCTTGCACTTTTTCCAATTCGTCGCCCTGCGTATGGAAGACAGCTTGCTTCGTCGTAGCTGCTTCCCTAATTTGGAAGTCCGAAAACTCTATGTCGGAAGGCTATGGAGAAAAGCCAGGAGCTCTATACTGGCACCCTCAAAAGCATAATTCTGTACAGGACTCCCATCTAAGGCATCACCCTCGTAGGGAAGGGTAACGCTACCCATCTTCTAAGACCTTAACAGGCCCAGAAAGTCTACAGGGCTACATCGTAGGCTTTAACGCAGCGTGAAGAACGAGGTGAAAGCTCCGCCTTAGGAGGACAGAGAGGCCGTTTGACGTGAGACTCGCTAGCCTGTGCTGTAGTCTAGTAGTTGATAAACTACCTAGCCGTAGCTAAGTTGGGTCACCGAACCTTATTCACAATCGTGCAGAAGTTTAAGGTTGCTCGAGCGATTTCACCATGACTGGGCACGGATCCTTCGAGCCCTGCCTGTATTGCGGTGGCTAGGAGCATACGGCACACCATATTCTTGCGGGATAGCATAGTCAAAGCTATGAGGACGGTAACAAAACCTGGGTGGTAATGAATCACCTCTATCTGAGAAGACAAGGTGCCGAAAGAAGCTGCGGTACGATAGCGCGACTACGAACCAAGTGAGGGTGCATTTGATTTCACTCCAGGGAAGGTGACAGTATGATTGCCTCCTATCTTCCTTCCTCAGTAATGGCCAGCGTAACGGGGTCGTGAGGCAGTACGGGAGGCATTGCATAAGCCACCACCACCGTCTGCTGACGGTGAGTGTGTGTGCGGGAAAGCTGTGTACTTCCAGCTGCTCTCGTCCCAACTGTCGCCGTGTAGGCGGGAGGTCTTTGTTCGGAATCTCACAGTTAGCACTTATAGCGAGTGACGGGTGCATCAGGGTATTTTAGTGGGTATACCTCATCCTTATGACGGGTATGTATGCAATATCATGTAAGCATGTAATAGTAGCTTCTGAGTTAATTGAAACTTTTGTTTGTAAGTGTTGCCTGCTTATATTTATTTCTGAATTCCATAATAATAATATGCTTGATAAATAAATAAAATATTTTTTTACGATATTTTTACAAACTTGTATCTTATAAAAAGTAGCATAGGAGAAGAACTTGGTTGCGTTAAGTCTAATAAATGACCCTAGATACTTCAATCGTGTTGTATATCATATTTTATATTGTTTTGTCTTCACTTTTATCTCCACCAGATATTCCTAAAATACAATTTCTCAGCGTAAAACACCGTTACTGGCACTAACTTATAGACATAAAACAAACTTTTCCAAAGTAAAACATTTATAGCGGCAGTTACGGCTAGAAGATACTTTAATTTTCCGACGTAAAAATAGGTAAGTGCCACCTACTTACAATAGTAACTTTAATTTTCCCTAGTGAAACAACGCAACTACCAGATTCCTACAGTTAAATGATTAATTTGCCGTTGGTATAATGTTGAGTGAAATAAATTAGGTCAGAAACCATAATAATACCTATTTCCTTCATAAAATACGTATCAATTCACTCGACCTGCGCGAATGAAAGTGGCAGTTGCGGGGTTGGGCGCGCGGGGTTAAGCGTGCGGTCCAACGTAAAATTTCGTAACTCCCACTAATGCAATTTTACTGCGGAAATCGTTCTAATTTTGTAGTTGCGGGATTTGTTTTTTGACGTTTTAAGGTTCAATTTGAATAAAAACTGTATGTTTTTTGAACTGAGCCGTAACTTTTGGGTGCTCTGAAGGTTTTGCAAACAAAAACGGCAAATCACGGAACTGGTAGATACTGAATTGTACGTAGGGACCGTCGATTTGTGTGTGTAAAAATAAATATGTGTGCATGTCAGTGATGTATGTCGTTACTTTTCACATGAATATCGATATCGATTAAATATTAATTAACACCTAACAGTAATCTATATTATAATATTAATAGAACTAAAATAGGATGGAATGGGATTGTATATGGAAATTGAGAGTGGCCTAAGAAAAAAAAAACTCAGAAGATTAAAATTATTCAACTTATTTATTTGAAAGAGTGAAAGAGTTACAAACATCAAGACATCCATACAAACTTTCGCATTTATAATATTAGTAGGAGTAAAACAATAATTAAAAAATGATAATTCTGACGATAACGTAAAAAATAGGATTCTAACGATGTAATAATCTTTGTTGGCCGTATAGTGTAGTGGTTCAAAACGGACTACTATCAGGCCTCCGTCACTCGCCTATGCCGGCCGAGATAATTACCTACAGCGCACACAGTTCAAGTTGCGCGACAACTTCAAGTTGCAAATCAGTCGGGGCCGCCACGCGCCTGTCAGCACACGCGTATTTCTATACACGCTCGGTCGATCATCGTCACAATCAAGGTTTATTGTTCCAACAGCACTGTTATCCTTCTTTAATGGAAAATCGTAATATTTAGGAATAATAATTAACTGTAGTAATTTAAATAATTAAAAAAACTACACTTTTTAAATAATTTTGAAATACTTATGACAAAAAACTGTAGCAAAAAAAATATTTTAGCTAATATAAACATTAACTTTACTTCCCTGTCTATTTTCCGACACTTCACTTTTTAAAACTGTTTGTCCAATTTCGAATTATCGTAACACTGAAGTTTATTAATAGGTACTTTAGAGATGGTACGATTATACAAACACCACTAGATAAAAGTTTACCAATCGTAAATACAATAAATGCTTCTTAAAATTAAGTTTTTATTTTGCTTATACAACCCTGACGCTTGAGCTGTGAGGTAGATCAATTCTGAACACAAAAAAATTTCGCTCTTGTGAGCGTAGTAGTAAGGTGCGATTTCGAATGCACCATGTGCGTTGGATATTTTGCATTATTATTATTACCGTTAAAATGTCGGCATCTGATCCTACACAAAGGAGTGCAATTTCTGTTGCTACTATTATGTATTCTGTGCTACTATTCCGGAGGTAGCGGGTTCGATTCCCGCACAGTACAAACGTCTGTGTGCATGAATTATTTATTATTATGTTTAGTATGTAATATTTAGTTTAGTTTATTAACCTACATAATCAGCAGTGACTGTGATAAACAGCACAGAAAATATATTATTATCGATTGTGGTACAACCCTAGTGTAAAACGAAAATTATTTCTTTATACACAAAATATTCATTCTGGATTATGAGCATGAAATCTTTGCTTACAACTTAAATTAATGTTTAAAGAACATAATTATCACACTTAGTGCTTAAAATTCTAAGCGCATTCACAAAAATAAAGCTAAAGTTTGGAGGTGTCGATTTCAATAAATTTACCTGTGAAATGAATATTTTGCAGGATTATTCCTTTGGTGTACATCACAATCAAGGACGGAACAGGTCACCATTATATTAGAAAACAAATTTTCCAAAAATAAACAGGATACTACGATATTTTTATAAAAAACTATGACAGCATCACACATCTGATCACATCTCTTTTTATCACACAGGGTTGCAGCATAAAGTTAATATATTCCTTCGGAATAGAGCAACAAAGAATGAGCGAGCGAGATGTCACTATCTGCAACCCTGTGTGATAAAAAGAGATGTGTGATGCTGTCATCGTCACGTCAATAGAACCATTTTTGCAAAAGATTTGACAGACAGTGCCACTAAGAGGCACAAAGAAAATTTCAATTCATAGTTTTTTATAAAAATATCGTAAAATCCTGTTTATTTTTGGAAAATTTGTTTTCTAATATAATGGTGACCTGTTCCGTCCTTGATTGTGATGTACACCAAAGGAATAATCCTGCAAAATATTCATTTCACAGGTAAATTTATTGAAATCGACACCTCCAAACTTTAGCTTTATTTTTGTGAATGCGCTTAGAATTTTAAGCACTAAGTGTGATAATTATGTTCTTTAAACATTAATTTAAGTTGTAAGCAAAGATTTCATGCTCATAATCCAGAATTTATGAATATTTTGTGTAAAGAAATAATTTTCGTTTTACACTAGGGTTGTACCACAATCGATAAATATATTTTCTGCGCTGTTTATCACAGTCACTGCTGATTATGTAGGTACATAAATGGCGTTTGTATATGAATATAGAAAAGTATTATTTTGTAATTACCTGTTAGTTAATAAACTAAACTAAATATTACATACTAAACATAATAATAAATATGTTCATGCACACAGATGTTTGTACTGTGCGGGAATCGAACCCGCTACCTCCGGAATAATAGTCCGTTTCGAACCACTACACTACACGGCCAACAACGATTATTACATCGTTAGAATCCTATTTTTTTACGTTATCGTCAGAATTATCATTTTTTAATTATTGTTTTACTCCTACTAATATTGTAAATGCGAAAGTTTGTATGGATGTCTTGATGTTTGTAACTCTTTCACTCTTTCAAATAAATAAGTTGAATAATTTTAATCTTCTGAGTTTTTTTTTTCTTAGGCCACTCTCCCAATTCCCATATACAATCCCATTCCATCTTATTTTAGTTCTATTAATATTATTACTTGTTAGGTGTTAATTAATATTTAATCGATATCGATATTCATGTGAAAAGTAACGACATACATCACTGATATGCACACATATTTATTTTTACACACACAAATGACATCTCATTTTTGGTTTCGTTTGACAGCTCGTGATTGTTGCTCTATTCCGAAGGAATATTAACTTTATGGGTTGCAGATAGTGACATCTCGCTTGCTCATTCTTTGTTGCTCTAATGACCTCTCGGGTTGCCAGGTATAAACAGGTAAATTGATAGAGCATTTTGCACACCGGTCTGATAATTTAATCAAATTTAAATGAAAATAAAGATTATTTCATTATGAACACGGTGGTATAGGGTTGCCTGCGAAAAATCAGTCCTGAATGACGGTTGTCGAATTTTGTAAAGTGAAATTAAAACTGAAAGGTGACATTTTTCGACTAGTTGGCAACATTTGGGAAAGACGAGTTGTATGAGGCGTTTGTGTGTCTTGTCAAGAGGTGTCGCTTGGGTGAAGAAATTTCTCCAGTGTTGCCATGCTTTGGGAGATTTGGTTAAAAAATGTCGAAAGTGGAAATAACGACTTCCGGTCAAAAATTTGGATGACGCCTCCTGCAAAAGGGTCGTACAAATGACATTTGACCATTTTCATCTCGATCACCTGGCAACACTGGCAGCTACGGGGAAAAGCATTTTTTTCGACATGGGTGTCTTTAAAGTTAAGGACGGACAGAAGGAGATATGGCAGAAAAAATCCAAAAATGGGGTTTGGTCGGATAAACGACCCAAATTATGGGAAAAATCCGAAAATTCAGAAAATCAAGATGGCGACCGAGTGAGCGGCCATTTTGTAAAAAGTTTCAGATTTCTGATTTTTCAAATGCATTTTTTGGGCAGTTGGCAACATTTGGGAAAGTCGAGTTGTATAGAGCGATTACGTAGTTTGCTGAGGAGTATCGTTTGGAAAAACAACATTTTCCAGTGTTGCCATACTTATTGCATTTTTCGCTTAATCTAGACCATTTTCCGCGCCGAAACCCATTTTTACTTTTTTTCTAACTTAAACCAACCCCGTGAAACAATTCCTTAAAACCACCCAAGTCCCAAAATGTTGTGGCCCCGTAACTGCCAGTGTTGCCAGGTAATCGAGATAAAAATAGTCAAATGTCATTAGTTTGACCTATTTGCAGGAGGCGTCATCCAAATTTTGGACCAAAAGTCGTTTTTTTCCATTTTTTACATGTTTTGACCAAATCTTTCAAAGTATAATATTAATGTATGTATGTTTATGAAGGTAATGTAAATTGTAAATGCTATAATTTAATAAACAAACATCTTACTGATTTTTTATCGCATCTCTTTGCTATCTTGTTGTCGGAAATTTAATATAAAAATTCAATATTGGCGGACTAACAAGTGCATCGGTCACTTCTCGTACGTACTTGCTGACTGTAGTTTGCCCTAAATGTTTTGCCATTCCAACTAGTCTTTGGTACGATCCAGTGGCGTAAAAAGACAATGCACAAAGAACCTGTGTAAACGAAATTAGAAATAGTAAATTCATCAGTAACTCATTAATCTATATTTTGAGAATGTTTGCTTATCTCACCTTAAGTTCCAAGCTAATTCGTTTGGTTGACTTCAAAGAAGTATGTCGACGTAATTTATCGCATAAGAATATAAAAGCTTCTTTACTAAGACGAAACCTATTCTTAAATTCGGTTTCGTTTAGATCTAATAAATTTTTTTTTTTTCTCTGCTTACATCTACGACTTATTTCTCTGTAACAGGGCATTAAAATAAAAATGAAATCATTTATCTGAAAAATAAGCTTTTTTTAATAGAAAAACTTATCACGTACTTACCTAGTTTCTCTTTGTTCATTGTTACCTCCCTCAATCTCAAGTAATCTTGTTGCAAGATAATAATACAATGCACTACGTTCAACTCTACGCGCTCCTTGCATTTTACGTAAATTTATGTATTAAAACCCACTGAAATGTATTTATAAAACACTTTTTACTTCCGACGCAAGTTTTAACACTGAAAAATTTACAGTGACAAAACATTCGTAAGATTACGTTAGCCAGCTATCGCCCCTTACTATTCTATACGTCAAAAAAAGGTTCGTGATCGCAAAGTTAGTATAAACATCATACGATACATTTACCGTACGATTACGTTACTATGCAATAGGCATTTGTGCTGCCAAATTTAGTTTGTTTTACGTCCGATAGAGGCGCTCTCAGATTCTCATACAAATTATTTACGTTAACGATACTATTACCTTTACGCAAGTTATTCGTGCAAACCAGATCAAACAGTTAATGTTAATTTTGCTAGGTAAACTAGGTAGATAATAATTAAGTATTATAATATGCAGATAAGGATGTGTGCTATGACAATTTTGAACGAGTACCTACTTAGGTAGGTATAGGTACATAACATTGTTTACTTACTTCTCTTTTTAAATGTAAGAAAAGAAAAAAATCACTAAGCAGGTACCTACATATTTTAAGGACCTATTTTAATAATATTATCTCTGCTTACTTACAATTCAATTACCTATGATTAAGCAAAATTATCAGCAATTTTTGATCTATTTCTTTGCAGTAGTAATTCCCTTATAAGAGCAGATTTTTCTCGTTCCAGCACAGAAATTCTCTCATTTTTTCTATTGACTTCCTGTAATGAAAAAACAGATATTAAATGTACCTAAGTACGGTCAAATTGAACTTGATTAAGTTAGTAGTTTCCTACAGATTGCTATTCAAGAATGCATGCACGATTAGTTTGAAACACGAGGAGTTACTATAGACTAGTATTAATAATACTATAATGTATTTATCGGTGCTATAGCCCTAGTAAGAAAATGAGTATATTGCTATTATAGGTAAAAGTAACCACTCACTATCACGAAAATGCTGTAACTCTAGTCCGATAATGTTTTAAATTGCGCCA
Source organism: Ostrinia nubilalis (assembly GCF_963855985.1). Lineage (NCBI taxonomy): Eukaryota > Metazoa > Arthropoda > Insecta > Lepidoptera > Crambidae > Ostrinia > Ostrinia nubilalis. Next base: position 10,337,053 of record NC_087090.1, read on the forward strand.
ATAGCCGAACGGTAAAGGTTGGGACTGGCCGACTCGTGCGTGATCCGAGGAACGCGGGTTCGATCCCAGCCGCCCCTAGACTATTGCGGTGAACCCATTCGAAACACAAGCATTTTGGCTTTCGTAGAAGATTTTAAACTTTCGCTTTCCATTTTAATTAAAATAGACAGAGTTACTTATTATTACCTAATACTTCTTATGACTTGATGTTTCATTCTTCTGCAGAATAAACGGCTCGCGGAGTCAGTCGTCCGATCGGACGGAATAATTACTTACTTACTAATAAAAAAATAAATAAAAAATGACGGGTTGACGAAACCCGTGGTTTGGTTTGATTAGTTAGGTAGTTAACGGGATCATTAGTACAAATTGCTAAAAAACATGTACTAAAAAATAATAGTTTGCACCTTTGTTAGATTATTATAAAACAAAGAATAAAAAGTTACTAAAATAGGCTTAATTTAAATTAAATTAAAACAAACCTCGGCTAGCATTCGATTTTGAGACCTTAGAACTGCAGCGTTATTAGGCGTTGCTGTGGTCGTTGTAAGTGTCATAGTGGGCAGAGCGAGGTTCATGTGGAGGGAAAGTTGACCGTGTCGCCAGCCAGCGGCTAGGGCTCCGAGCTGTCGATTCAACTCTAGCACACGAGCTCGCAATAACTCCAACCTCTCTTGATGTGCTTCACTCCACGGCTCCTTTAAATAAACAGAAAAGTTTATAAATAGTACAATAACTACTTAATTAAATCATTTAAATAAACTTTTTTTGATTCTTCTTGTATTTAAGGTAAGTACTTAGGTAGGTCAGGTAAAAGATAAAATTAAATAGATTTAATAATTTGTTCGGTTCGGTTAAATATTTTTTTTGCACTCAAAAGTGGTTTTGACTAACGCCCTTGGTCAAAACTAGAGATGAAACGGATATCCGGTAACTATCCGGTAGGCCGGATATCCGGCCGGATACCGGATAGTAACTCACTATCCGGCCGGATACCGGATATTAAAAAACTATGACAATTTCCTATAATAAAATGAAAAACATTAATCTTTGAGGTAAATATCAATAAAATGGCTTATAATAATGACGGCTTTCATTTATAGTCCAAAAAGTTACAAAAAAAGCCATATTAAGGCCTTTCATTTCTTTTTCTGGGCTATTACATAATGACTACTATAATGACGAATACATAAATAGAAAATATCTCTTAATGTCGAAATATTGCCAAATAGGCGATCTTTTTTTCACTGATGGTCTGATAACATGATGCAGTTCAGTCAGATTCAGATTACGCAGCAAGTAAAATAATTTAATTTTCGCTATTCAATCACACACTCACGATGGCAACCGAAATCGCCCGAATTGATCTGCCCCCTAGACAAGTGGCAAAATCTAACATTCTATTCGGACGGATTCGATTTTCGACTGGTCTAGTCTACTAGACCCACTGATCGCGTTCGAAGCATCAGTCTGCTGTGCGGCGTTAAACTCGTCACGACATGCAACGAGACAATGGGCCAACTATCCGGCCGCCGGGTATCCGGCTATCCGGCCTAGCAGCTCGCCGGATATCCGGTATCCGGCCAAACAACTATCCGTTTCATCTCTAGTCAAAACCACTTTTGACTGGATAAATCAGTCAAGAGTGATTTAATTGATCAAGGACATCAGTCAAAAAAACACTTTTGACTGATTTTTTCAGTCTTGACAGAAATTATGAGTTTTGACTGTAACCATACTGTAACAATAAACAAACAAATATTTTGTGTATTTTACTGCGACTAAAAGATCATGATCGTTATAAATTATTGTGACATTCTAAGTACTTACCTAAGTGTTAAGGGAACAATATCGTATTTAGAGTAAATTATAACTACGTTACTATATAACCACGGTATAACGTTTGTTTTCAAAATGGCGTATAAAGTTTCGCCATTTGACAAGAAATCTACGAGTAGCTAATTAGACGAGTTCGTCCGTTCGTTTCAGCCAAATGCGTCCACTGCTGGACAAAGGCCACTCAAGGATTTCCACAACACCTGGTCCTGCGCTTCCCGCATCCAGGTACCAACTTCCTACGACCTTCACCGATTAGATCGTCAGTCCACCTAGTGGGAGGCATGCCCATTATTTTGCACATTACTCTTCCAGCCCGTGAGTGATGGCCGCCATTCGAAAACTTTTCTCGACGAGCTATGCCCCGCCCTGCCTTGAGACCTGTACTATTACTTATTCTGTGCTTGAGTTTAGCAATTCTGCGGGATTTGCCGGTTGTTTCTTTGGTTTTGGTACCAACTAAGTACCTACTTACCTATCATAAAAAATACATATAATCCGTAAGCAGGCGTTAGTAATAAAAAAAATTGAAAGATTACCACATACGCGCCCATTCGCCCAGCATAGCGCATCTTCTCTTGTACTTCAGTAAGTTGCTTTAAATACCATTCTCGTGCTTCCTCTACTGCTGTTAAGCCTTGTAACAGGACATCTTTTTCTTGTTCGATTTGTTTCATACGTTTTAATAAGTTATAATCCACACCGTTATGCAGTGTATGTCTACGAGGTTCTCGTCGGCGAGGTGTTTTCCTAACATGTGTCTGTGTCTCGTTTGCCGAACGACCATCACCAAGGCCCCTACTTTGTTCTTCAACAGATCTAGATATTGCTTCGAAATCTAATTTATTATCATTCACTTCTTCACTATCAAAATGCAATTCTTCTTCTGATTTGTAGCTTGGTCTCGAAGATTCTTTTCTATCGCTAACATTCTTTTCCAATCTTGGTGGTTTTGGTGGGCCATAAGCTCTTTGCTGATCATGCTTGGATAGTGCACTCGTTGCGCTATGCCGCAGTTCTTGAATGGGTTGTTCCTTTCGCGATATTAACTGAGGCATACTTAGAGTCCTATGTTGTGTAATATTTTCCGATTTTTTCAATAAATTCCAATGAATTTCAACGTTCTGTGGTTCATTAGCATCCAATAATGGAGCGGATGGTGGGCGATGTGTTTGCGCACTCATTTGTGAGTGTAATACCGCGTTTTCCACATCGCTATTAAGTCGTTCGACTTTGCTAGAAGCACATTCCACTTGGTTGCGGAGAAGACAAATCTTGAGCCCTGTGCAAAATCTTTCGAAACTTAACAACCCATCATGGGACGCAACTTTTTGCAAGCTCTCTATAACACCTCTCGGTAAACCTTTTGTACGATCATCGCGCCATCGGTTCTCAATATCTGTCAATTTTACATAGCCGGTGTGTTTATCGTCCATAATATCAAACAATGTTCGCATCGCGGCTACAAATTGCTGGGGCAAAGATTCCATGTTTATTGATGACGCCTGTGTTGTCATATTTTCTCGTCACTTTTCCACAAAAAGCAGCAGTTGTCCATGATATTGCTTAAGATATCAGCACCTATAACACTTAAACCCGAACATTTACTTTGCAAGATGCTGCTACAGCCTACAGCTGAGAGATGTTGTTCACTTTATCACTAACCACTAAATAAGTACTCTCATAAAAACACTATTATCACTATTATCAAACTTTTTTTATATAAATTTAAAACACACACAACATGCAATTGACATCAAATAAATTTAATTGAGCGCGCAAGGATTGTGCTTGCGCATACAATAAACTTTAACAGTGTTTGTTGTGTTGTGTGTGACAACTTCCACATGAGGACAAAAATCTGACTGTTTGGTAAACGGTACGTGTTGGTGGGCGAGCTAACCGGCTAGTGGGAGGGAATCTGCGATAAATAAAATGACCCATAAGTGTGAGCGGGAGAACCGGTCAAACCGCATTTCGGCGTGCGGCAGGTAGCTTGGCAAAGCCCTCGTCGCGCTTGCCGAGGCCGCATATCACGTAGACTGGCAGTGCGAAATTATAATTTTACACGATTTGTATATTAATTTCCTAATTTTAACTTAGACGCTTGCTAAGGATCCTCGAACGTTATTATCACGGAGTAATCCAAGTTACAGTAGTGAACGAGACCTACAAAAACAATACCTACTGGAAACGGCGGCAATTATGTAATATGCTTCACAAGTACTGTGGCCAGTAATCTATTATTTTAATTATTGTCCTGTAATACTAAACCTACCTACGCTATGTCCTTCCGAAAAAAAATGTGTTTACTGATTATTAAGTGTTTATTTTACTTAATATTATAAGAAAAAGAAATAGTTGTTTATGTAGATAGTAGATACAATAAGTCGGCCCTTTAGTGTACCTAGTGGTTGGTACGGACTACTATGCCGAGGTCGCGGGTTCGATTCACGCACTCTTACCTACAAGACCGACTGATTTAGCAAGCTGAATTGGTTGCTTAAATGCTGATAAAGACGAAACAATAAATTATTAACAGTAAGACCGCTTCACGAACATTTACTGTGTTTTAGTCATTTTAGTTTCAAAAACAAGGTGTTTGGACTTATGCATATTTTTTTAAGTGTGAATAATACAAATAATGAACCAAATAGACTAAATATTTACAAATAAAAAATGCATATTATACAGGGTGTTTGGCGCATCGTGTGCCAAAATGATTTGGCGGATAGAATGGGTCATTTCCTGTATTTTCAGCCCCCATAACACGTTCCATACCAGGCGGCTACTTTTAAATTAATTTTTTTAGTAATTTCACCAAAATACCCAAATCGCATCATTTAATTTCGATTTCAAAAAAAACTACTAGGCGCAGCCCTAAAGTAAATATTTTGTTTTGACGTGCATTAATGTAGGGTTGCATCAAATCTAAATTTATTGGCAAATATCATCTAGTTTTTTTAAAATTCAGCTTTGAAGTTTTCCGAAAAGTTAAAAATGGACTGAACATTTAAGTTTACAAGGGCATAATTTTTTTTTTAAAAGAGATAGCGATCTTCGGATTTTATCAAAACTTCTCTAGTCTATCCTCATTCCAACGGTATACTAATCTTGTTTAAATAATAACAACAACTTCACAAATTCCTTAAATTAGTGCATTGACTCTACTCGGACTGATTTGCGAAATTTGTGTTTATAGCTCCTTTTTGTGTGAATAGCACGTAGACCACCTAACAGGTAAAAATTATTTATCTTATGCAATGTAAAAACCTTTTCACTATCGTTTTTCAATGTGGATGTCGTGAGTGTATACGTTGCCGAGGCCATTTTGAACAAAATTTGTAGTAATTAATAAACGATCAAAATAATTATTTTCGTCTTTAAATTCAAGAAATCCACATTGAAAAACGATTGGGAAAAGGTTTTTACATTGCATAAGATAAATAATTTTTACCTGTAGGTGTTAAACGTGCTATTCACACATAAAGGGGCTATAAACACAAATTTCGCAAATCAGTCCGAGTAGAGTCAATGCACTAATTTAAGTAATTTGTGAAGTTGTTGTTATTATTTAAACAAGATTAGTATACCGTTTGAATGAGGATAGACTAAAGAAGTTTTGATAAAATCCGAAGATCGCTATCTCTTTTAAAAAAGAAAATTATACCCATGTAAACTTAAATGTTCAGTCCGTTTTTAACTTTTCTGAAAACTTCAAAGCTGAATTTTAAAAAAACTAGATGATATTTGCCAGTAAATTTAGATTTGATGCAACCCTACATTAATGCACGTCAAAACAAAATATTTACTTTAGGGCTGCGCCTAGTAGTTTTTTT